>NW_027047059.1:0-17760 GCF_025399875.1 Dalotia coriaria
ACGAATAATAAAATTTATTTTATGCTGTTTTTCGCGTTAAAAAGCAGATTAAAAGCTCAAAACGTGCTGGTTTGCTAAAATAAGCATTTTCAAGCATTTTAGATCGTTGAAATCGTTCAAATAGACGCAATATTAATAAAAACGAATAATAAAAATTTCTCGTTTTTATGCTGTTTTACGCGTTAAAACGCAGATTAAAGCTCAAAACGTGCTGTTTTTGCTAAAATAAGCATTTTCAAAGCATTTTAGATCGTTGAAATCGTTCAAATAGACGCAATAAAAATAAAAACGAATAATAAAATTTCGTTGTTTTTGTTGCTGTTTTACGCGTTAAAACGCAGAATAAAGCTCAAAACGTCTGTTTTGCTAAAAAAAGCATTTTCGAGCATTTTAGCTCGTTGAAATCGTTCAAATAGACGCATATTAATAAAACGAATAATAAAAATTTCGTCGTTTTATGCTGTTTTTTCGCGTTAAAACGCAGATTAAAAACTCAAATCGTGCTGTTTTGCTAAAATAAGCATTTTCAAGCATTTTAGATCGTTGAAATCGTTCAAATAGAAGCCATATTAATAAAAACGAATAATAAAAATTCGTCGTTTTTATGCTGTTTTACGGGGTTAAAGCGCAGATTAAAGCTCAAAACGTGCTGTTTTGCTAAAATAAGCATTTTCAAGCATTTTATATCGTTGGAATCGTTCAAATAGACGCAATAAAATAAAAACGAATAATAAAAATTTCGTCCCTTTTATGCTGTTTTACGCGTCAAAACGCGGATTAAAAGCTCAAAACGTGCTGCTTTGCTAAAATAAGCATTTTCAAGCATTTTTAGAACGTTGAAATCGTTCAAATAGAAGCAATATTAATAAAAACGAATAATAAAAAATTGTTTTTTATGCTGTTTTACGCGTTAAAACGCAGATTAAAACTCAAAAAGTGCTGTTTTGCTAAAATAAGCATTTTCAAGCATTTTAGATCGTTGAAATCGTTCAAATAGAAGCAATATTTAAAAAAACGAATAATAAAAATTCGTCGTTTTTATGCTGTTTTACCCTTAAAACGCAGATTAAACTCAAAACGTGCTGTTTTGCTAAAATAAGCATTTTCAAGCATTTTAGATCGTTGAAATCGTTCAAATAGACCAATATTAATAAAAACGAATAATAAAAAAATTTGTCGTTTTTTTTCTGTTTTACGCGTTAAAACGCAGATTAAAACTCAAAACGTACTGTTTTGCTAAAAATAAAACATTTTCAAGCATTTAGATCGTTGAAATCGTTCAAATAGAAACAATATTAATAAAAACGAATAATAAAAATTCGTCGTTTTTTTGCTGTTTTACGCGTTAAAACGCAGATTAAAGCTCAAAAGTGCTGTTTTGCTAAAATAAGCATTTTCAAGCATTTTAGATCGTTGAAATCCGTTTTAAAAAAAGACGCAATATTAATAAAAACGAATAATAAAAATTTCGTCGTTTTTATGCTGTTTTACGCGTTAAAACGCTGATTAAAACTCAAAACGTGCTGTTTTGCTAAAAATAAGCATTTTCAAGCATTTTTTGATCGTTGAAATCGTTCAAATAGACGCAATATTAATAAAAACGAATAATAAAAAATTCGTCGTTTTATGCTGTTTACGCGTTAAAACGCAGATTAAAGCTCAAAACGTGCTGTTTTGCTAACATAATCATTTTCAAGCATTTTAGATCGTTGAAATCGTTCAAATAGAAGCAATATTAATAAAACGAATAATAAAAATTCGTCGTTTTATGCTGTTTTACGCGTTAAAACGCAGATTAAAACTCAAAACGTGCTGTTTTGCTAAAATAGCATTTTCAAGCATATTAGATTGTTGAAATCGTTCAAATAGAAGCAATATTAATAAAAACGAATAATAAAAAAATTCTCGTTTTATGCTGTTTTACGAGTTAAAACGCAGATTAAAGCTCAAAACGTGCTGTTTTGTTAAAATAAGCATTTTCAAGCATTTTAGATCGTTGAAATCGTTCAAATAGAAACCCTATTAATAAAAACGAATAATAAAAATTCGTCGTTTTATGCTGTTTACGCGTTAAAACGCAGATTAAAGCTCAAAACGTGCTGTTTTGCTAAAATAAGCATTTTCAAGCATTTTAGATCGTTGAAATCGTTCAAATAGACGCAATAAAAATAAAAACGAATAATAAAAATTTCGTCGTTTTATGCTGTTTTACGCGTTAAAACGCAGAATAAAAGCTCAAAACGTGCTGTTTTGCTAAAATAAGCATTTTCAAGCATTTTAGATCGTTGAAATCGTTCAAATAGACGCAATATTAATAAAAACGAATAATAAAAAATTCGTCGTTTTTATGCTGTTTTACGCGTTAAACGCAGATTAAAGCTCAAAACGTGCTGTTTTGCTAAAATAAGCATTTTCAAGCAATTTAGATGGTTGAAATCGTTCAAATAGAAGCAATATTAATAAAAACGAATAATAAAATTTCGTCGTTTTTATGCTGTTTTACGCGTTAAAACGCAGAATAAAACTCAAAACGTGCTGTTTTTGCTAAAATAAGCATTTTCAAGCATTTTAGATCGTTGAAATCGTTCAAATAGACGCAATATTAATAAAAACGCATAATAAAAATTCGTCGTTTTATGCTGTTTTACGCGTTAAAACGCAGATTAAAGCTCAAAACGTGCTGTTTTGCTAAAATAAGCATTTTCGAAGCATTTTAGATCGTTGAAATCGTTCAAATAGAAGCAATATTAATAAAAAACGAATAATAAAAATTCGTCGTTTTATGCTGTTTTACGCGTTAAACGCAGATTAAAGCTCAAAACGTGCTGTTTTGCTTTAAAATAAGCATTTTCAAGCATTTTTAGATCGTTGAAATCGTTCAAATAGACGCAGTATTAATAAAAACGAATAATAAAAATTCGTCGTTTTTATGCTGTTTACGCGTTAAAACGCAGATTAAAGCTCAAAACGTGCTGTTTTGCTAAAATAAGCATTTTCAAGCATTTTAGATCGTTGAAATCGTTCAAATAGAAGCAATATTAATAAAAACGAATAATAAAAAATTCGTCGTTTTTTTATGCTGTTTTACGCGTTAAAACGCAGATTAAAGCAAAACGTGCTGTTTTGCTAAAATAAGCATTTTCAAGCATTTTAGATCATTTAGGAAATCATTCAAATAGACGCAATATTAATAAAAACGAATAATAAAAATTTCGTCGTTTTTATGCTGTTTTGCCGTTAAAACGCTGATTAAACTCAAAACGTGCTGTTTGCTAAAATAAGCATTTTCAAGCATTTTAGATCGTTGAAATCGTTAAAATAGACGCAATATTAGTAATAAAAACGAATAATAAAAAATTTAAAGCCGTTTTTTTTTATGCTGTTTTACGCGTTAAAACGCAGATTAAAAGCTCAAAACGTGCTGTTTTGCTTTAACGCAAATCATTTTCAGAAGCATTTTAGATCGTTGAAATCGTTTCAAATAGAAGCAATATTAATAAAAACGAATAATAAAAATTCGTCGTTTTATGCTGTTTTACGCGTTAAAAACGCAGATTAAAGCTCAAAACGTGCTGTTTTGCTACAAAATAATAAGCATTTTCAAGCACTGTGGGTGTTGAAATCGTTCAAAATAGAGAAGCAATATTAATAAAAACGAATAATAAAAAATTCGTCGTTTTATGCTGTTTTACAGAGTTAAAACGCCAGTTAAAAGCTCAAAACGTGCTGTTGTTAAAATAAGCATTTTCAAGCATTTTAGATCGTTGAAATCGTTCAAATAGAAGCAATATTAATAAAAACGAATAATAAAAATTCGTCCGTTTTTATGCTGTTTTACGCGTTAAAACGCAGATTAAAGCTCAAAACGTGCTGTTTTGCTAAAATAAGCATTTTCAAGCATTTTAAGATCGTTGAGGAAATCGTTCAAATAGACGCAATATTAATAAAAACGAATAATAAAATTTCGTCGTTTTTATGCTGTTTTACGCGTTAAAGCGAGATTAAAACTCAAAACGTGCTGTTTTGCTAAAATAAGCATTTTTCAAAGCATTTAGATCGTTGAAATCGTTCAAATAGACGCAATAAAAATAAAAACGAATAATAAAATTTCCGTTGTTGTTTTATGCTGTTTACGCGTTAAAACGCAGAATAAAAGCTCAAAACGTGCTGTTTTGCTTTAAAATACGACATTTTCGAGGCATTTTGGCTCGTTGAAATCGTTCAAATAGACGCAATATTAATAAAACGAATAATAAAATTTCGTCGTTTTATGCTGTTTTACGCGTTAAAACGCAGATTAAAGCTCAAATCGTGCTGTTTGCTAAAATAAGCATTTTCAAGCATTTAGATCGTTGAAATCGTTCAAATAGAAGCCATATTAATAAAAACAGATAATAAAAATTCGTCGTTTTTATGCTGTTTTACGCGTTAAAACGCGAATTAGAAAGCTCAAAAACGTGCTGTTTGCTAAAATAAGCATTTTCAAGCATTTTTTAGATCGTTGGAATCGTTAAAATAGACGCAATAAAAATAAAAACGAATAATAAAAATTTCGTCGTTTTTTATGCTGTTTTACGCGTCAAAACGCAGATTAAAGCGCTCAAAACGTGCTGCTTTGCTAAAATAAAGCATTTTTCAAGCATTTTTTAGAACGTTGAAATCGTTCAAATAGAAGCAATATTAATAAAAACGAATAATAAAAATTCGTTGTTTTTTTATGCTGTTTTACGCGTTAAAACGCAGATTAAAGCTCAAAACGTGCTGTTTGCTTTAAAATAAGCATTTTCAAGCATTTTTAGATCGTTGAAATCGTTAAATAGAAGCAATATTAATAAAAACGAATATAAAATTCATCGTTTTTGGCCTTTGTTTTACGCGTTAAAACGCAGATTAAAAGCTCAAAACGTGCTGTTTTTGCTAAAATAAGCATTTTTCAAGCATTTTTAGATCGTTGAAATCGTTCAAATGGGCCCAATATTAATAAAACGAATAATAAAAATTCGTCGTTTTGCTGTTTACGCGTTAAAACGCAGATTAAGCTCAAAACGTACTGTTTGCTAAAATAAGCATTTTCAAGCATTTTTAGATCGTTGAAATCGTTCAAATAGAAACAGTATTAATAAAAACGAATAATAAAATTCGTCGTTTTTATGCTGTTTTACGCGTTAAAACGCAGATTAAAATAAAACGTGCTGTTTTTGCTAAAATAAGCATTTTCAAGCATTTTAGATCGTTGGGAAATCGTTTCAAATAGACGCAATATTAATAAAAACGAATAATAAAAATTTCCGTCGTTTTTATGCTGTTTTACGCGCGTTAAAACGCTGATTAAAGCTCAAAACGTGCTGTTTTGCTAAAATAAACATTTTCAAGCATTTTAGATTGTTGAAATCGTTCAAATAGAAGCAAT
Source organism: Dalotia coriaria (assembly GCF_025399875.1). Classification (NCBI taxonomy): domain Eukaryota; kingdom Metazoa; phylum Arthropoda; class Insecta; order Coleoptera; family Staphylinidae; genus Dalotia; species Dalotia coriaria. Next base: position 5,411 of record NW_027047059.1, read on the forward strand.
ATTAATAAAAAAAATAAAATTTACGTCGTTTTATGCTGTTTTACGAGTTAAAAATCGCAGATTAAAGCTCAAAACCTTTGTTTTGTTAAAATAAGCATTCAAGATTTTAAGATCGTGAAATTCGTTAAATGGCATTATATAAAACGAATAATAAAAAATTCGTCGTTTTTATTGTTTTACGCGTTAAACGCAGTTAAACTCAAACGTGCTGTTTTCAAAATAAGCATTTTCAAGCATTTTAGATCGTTGAAATCGTTCAAATAGACGCAATATTAATAAAACGAATAATCAAAATTTCGTTTTATGCTGTTTTACGCGTTAAAACGCAGATTAGCTTCAAAACGTGCTGTTTTATAAAATAAGCATTTTCAAGATTTTAGATCGTTGAAATCGTTCAAATAGAGCAATAAAAAAAAAAACGAATAATAAAAATTTTCTGTTTTATGTTGTTTTACGCGTTAAAACGCAGAATAAAGCTTAAAAAAGGCTGTTTTTAAAATAAGCATTTTCGAGCATTTTAGCTCGTGAAATCGTTCAAATAGAGTATTAATAAAACGAATAATAAAATTTCGTCTTTTATGCTGTTTTACGCGTTAAAACGCAGATTAAAGCTCAAAAGTGCTGTTTTGCTAAAATAAGCATTTTTTAAGCATTTTAGATCGTTGAAATCGTTCAAATAGAAGTTTAATTAAAAACGATAATAAAAAATCGTCGTTTTATGCTGTTTTACGCGTTAAAACGCAGATTAAAGCTCAAAACGTGCTGTTTTGCTAAAATAAGCATTTTCAAGCATTTTTAGACGTTGAAATCGTTCAAATAGAGCAATAATAATAAAAACGAATAATAAAAATTTCGTGTTTTTATGCTGTTTTACCGTCAAAACGCAGATTAAAGCTCAAAACGTGCTGTTTTTCTAAATAAGCATTTTCAAGATTTTAGAACGTTGAAATCGTTCAAATAGAAAATATAATAAAACGAATAATAAAAAATTCGTCGTTTTATGTTTTTACGCGTTAAAACGCAGATTAAAGCTCAAACGTGCTGTTTTGCTAAAATAAGCATTTTCAAGCATTTAATCGCTGAAATCGTTCAATAGAACAATATTATAAAAACGAATAAAAAAATTCGTCGTTTTATGCTGTTTTACGCGTTAAAACGCAGATTAAAGCTCAAAACGTGCTGTTTTGCTAAATAAGCATTTTCAAGCATTTTAGATCGTAAATCGTTCAAATAGACCCCATATTATAAAAAACGAATAATAAAATTCGTCGTTTTTGCGTTTTAGCGCTTAAAACGCAGATTAAAGCTCAAAAAGTACTGTTTTTGCTAAAATAAGCATTTTCAGCATTTTAGATCGTTGAAATCGTTCAAATAGAAGCAAAATATTAATAAAAACGAATAATAAAAAATTCGTCGTTTTTGCTGTTTTACGCGTTAAAACGATTAAACTCAAAACGGCTGTTTTGCTAAAATAAGCATTTTCAAGCATTTTGATCGTGAAATCGTTCAAATAGACGCATATTAATAAAAAACGAATAATAAAAATTTCGTCGTTTTATGCGTTTTACGCGTTAAAACGCTGATTAAAGCTCAAAACGTGCTGTTTTGCTAAAATAAGCATTTTCAAGCATTTTAGACGTTGAAATCGTTCAAATAGAACAATATTAATAAAAAACGAATAATAAAAATTCGTCGTTTTATGCTGTTTTACGTTAAAACGCAGATTAAAGCTCAAAACGTGCTGTTTTTTCTAAAATAAGCATTTTCAAGCATTTTAGATCGTTGAAATCGTTCAAATAGAAGCAATATTAATAAAAACGAATAATAAAAATTCGTCGTTTTATGTTGTTTTACGCGTTAAAACGCAGATTAAAGCCCCAAAACGTGCTGTTTTTAGTAAATAAGCATTTTAGCTTATTTAGATCTGTTGAAATCGTTCAAATAGAAGCAATATTAATAAAAACGAATAATAAAAATTTCGTTTTTATGCTGTTTTACGGTTAAAACGCAGATTAAAGCTCAAAACGTGCTGTTTTGTTAAAATAAGCATTTTCAAGCATTTTAAAATCGTTGAAATCGTTCCCAAAAAGACGCAATAAAAATAAAAACGAATAATAAAAATTTCTCGTTTTATGCGTTTTTCGCGTTAAAAAGCAGAAAAAAACTCAAAAAAAGTGCTGTTTTGCTAAAATAAGCATTTTCAAGCATTTTAGATCGTTGGGAAAACCCTTCAAAGAGGCAATATTAATAAAAAAAAGAATAAAAAAAAAATTCTTTTTTTTTTATGCTGTTTTTGCGTTAAAACCCCAGATTAAAAACTTTAAAACGGGTGTTTTTTCTAAAATAAAAACATTTTCCAAATTTAGATGGTTTGGGAAAACGTTCAAATAAACAAATTTAAAAAAAAACGAATAAAAAATTTCGTCGTTTTTTTGCTGTTTTACGCGTTAAAACGCAGAATAAAAAACTCAAAACGTGCTGTTTTGCTAAAATAAGCATTTTCAAGCCCTTTTTTGATCGTTGGGAAAACGTTCAAATAGACGCAAATTTTTAATAAAAAAAGCATAATAAAAAAATTTGTCGTTTTTTTGTTTTTTTTAAGCGTTAAAAAGCGGGGTTAAAAACCCCAAAAAGGCTGTTTTTAAAATAAATTTTTAAACATTTTAGATCGTTGAAAAACGTTCAAAAAAACAATATTAAAAAAACGAATTAAAAAAAACTGCGTTTTTCTGTTTTACCGTTAAAACGCAGGTTGCTCAAAAAGTGCTGTTTTGCTAAAAAAAGCATTTTCAAGCATTTTTGAACGTTGGGAAAACGTTCAAATAGAAGCAATATTAATAAAAACGAATAATTAAAAAATTGTCGTTTTTCTTTTTTTACGCGTTAAAACCAGATTAAAACTCAAAAATTTTTTTTGCTAAAAAAGCATTTTTTTAAGCATTTTTTGATCGTTGAAATCGTTCAAATAGACGGGGGTATTAATAAAAAAAGAATAATAAAAAATTTTTGTCGTTTTATGCTGTTTTACGCGTTAAAACGCAGCTAAAACTCAAAACGTCTGTTTTTGTTTAAAAAAAGCATTTTCAAGCCCTTTTTTGATAGTTGAAATCGATCAAATAGAAGCAATATTTAAAAAAAGAATAAAAAAATTTTCCGTTTTTTTGCTTTTTTTTTACGCGTTAAAACGCAGATTAAAAACTCAAAACGTGCTGTTTTGCTAAAATATGCATTTTCAAGAAGATCGTTGAAATCGTTCAAATAGAAGCAAAAATTAATAAAAAAGAATAATAAAAAAATTTGTCGTTTTATGCTGTTTTACGCGTTAAAAACCCCAGATTAAAGCCAAAAAAGGCTGTTTTGCTTTTTAAAAAAGCATTTTTAAGCATTTTAGGGTCGTTGGGAAAACGTTCAAAAGAATCCCAAAATTAATAAAAAAAGAATAATAAAAAAAATTTGTCGTTTTTTCTGTTTTTCGCGTTAAAAAGCGAAAACTCCCTGTGTTTTTGCCCAAAATAACATTTCAAGCATTTTAGATCGTTGAAATTTTAAAAAAACAATATTAATTAAAAAAAGAAAAATAAAAATTGTCGTTTTTTTTGCTGTTTTACGCGTTAAAAAGCAGGTTAAAACCAAAAAAAAGCTGGCCCCAAAAAAAAACATTTTGGGATTTTTGACGTTGAAATCGTTCAAAATAGACGCAAATTAATAAAAAAGAATAATAAAATTTCGCCCTTTTTTTGCTGTTTTACGCGTTAAAACGCTGATTAAAAAACAAAACGTGCTGTTTTTAAAATAAAAACATTTTTAAGCATTTTTTGATCGTTGAAATCGTTCAAATAGACGCAATATTAATTTAAAAAAGAATAAAAAAAAATTGTCGTTTTATGCTGTTTTTTTCCCCGTTAAAAAGCAGATTAAAACTCAAAAAGTGCTGTTTTGCTAAATAATCATTTTCAAGCATTTTAGATCGTTTAAATCGTTCAAAATAGAAGCAATATTAATAAAAACGAATAATGCGTTGTCGTTTTATGCTGCTGTTTTTACGCGTTAAAACGCAGATTAAAACTCAAAACGTGCTGTTTTGCTAAAATAAAAATTTTCAGCTTATTGAATTGTTTAATCGTTGATACATGAAGTAATAATGGCAAACGAATAATAAAAAAATTCGTCGTTTTTTTATGCTGTTTGCAGTTAAAACGCGGATTAAAGCTCAAAACACGTGCTGTTTTGTTGCAAAATAAGCATTTTCGAAAGCATTTTAGATCGTTGAAATCACGTTCCTGCGTAAACAATATTAATACGCAGAATAATAAAATTTACGTCGTTTTATGCTGTTTTACGCGTTAAAACGCGATTAAGCTCAAAACGTGCTTTGTTTTGCTGGTATAGCGTTTAGATCGTTGAAAGCGGCGAAATCCTCGTTCAGACGCAGTATTAATAAAAACGAATAATACAAAATTTCGTCGTTTTATGCTGTTTTGCGCGTTAAAACGCAGATTAAAGCTCAAAACGTGCTGTTTTTGCTAAAATAAGCATTTCAAGCATTTTTGATCGTTGAAATCGTTCCGATAGACGCAATAAAAATAAAACGAATAATAAAAATTTCGTTGTTTTTATGCTGTTTTACGCGTTAAAACGCAGAATAAAAACTCAAAACGTGCTGTTTTGCTAAATAAGCATTTTTCGAGCATTTAACCGTTGAAATCGTTGTTCAAACCAGGCGCAATATTAATAAAAACGAATAATAAAAATTTCGTCGTTTTGCTGTTTTGCGCGTTAAAAACGTTAAACTCAAATCGTGCTGTTTTAAAATAAGCATTTTCAAGCATTTTAGATCGTTGAAATCGTTCAAATAGAAGCCATATTAATAAAAAACGAATAATAAAAATTCGTCGTTTTATGCTGTTTTACGCGTTAAAACGCAGATTAAAAGCTCAAAACGTGCTGTTTTGCTAAAATAAACATTTTCAAGCATTTTAGATCGTTGGAATCGTTCAGGCGTAGACGCAATAAAAATAAAACGAATAATAAAATTTCGTCGTTTTTATGCTTGTTTTGCGCGATGAAAAGCGCAGATTAAACTCAAAACGTGCTGCTTTGCTAAAATAAGCATTTTCGGCATTTTAGAACGTTGTGAAATCCCGTTCAAATAGAAGCAATATTAATAAAACGAATAATAAAAATTCGTTGTTTTTGTGCTGTTTTGCGCGTTGCAAAACGCAGATTAAACTCAAAACGTGCTGAAAACAGCATTTTCAGCTTATTTTAGATCGTTGAAGTCGTTCAAATAAAACTTAATATTAATAAACGAATAATAAAAAAAATTCGTCGTTTTTTATGCTCATTTTGCGTTAAACGCAGATTAAAGCTCAAAACGTGCTGTTTTGCTAAAATAAGCATTTTCAGCATTTTAGATCGTTGAAATCGTTCAAATATACCCAATATTAATAAAAAACGAATAATAAAAAATTCGTCGTTTGCTGCTGTTTTACGCGTTAAAACTGATTTAAAAACTCAAAACGGCTGTTTAAATAAACATTTTTCAAGCATTTTAGATCGTTGAAATCGTTCAAATAGAGTAATAATGTCTTAAAAACAGGCAATAAAAATTTACGTCGTTTTTATGCTGTTTTACGCGTTAAAACGCAGATTAAAACTCAAAACGTGCTGTTTTGCTTTAAAATAAGCATTTTCAAGCATTTTTAGATCGTTGAAATCATTCAAAATAGACGCAATATTAATAAAAACGAATAATAAAAAGAATTTCGTCGTTTTTATGCTGTTTTACGCGTTAAAACGCTGATTAAAACTCAAAACGTGCTGTTTTTTTGCTAAAATAAGCATTTACAAGCATTTTAGATCGATTTTGAAGTAATTTCAAATAGACGCAATGTAAAACGAATAATAAAAAATTCGATAGCGTTTTTATGCTTTGTTTTACGCGTTAAAACGCAGATTAAAGCTCAAAACGTGCTGTTTTGCTAACATAATCATTTTCAAGCATTTTAGATCGTTGAAATCGTTCAAATGAAGCAATATTAATGACAAAAACGATAATAAAAATTCTGTGGTTTTTATGCCTGTTTTGCGTTAAAACGGTTAAGCTCAAAACGTGCTGTTTTGCTAAAATAAGCATTTTTCAAGCATATTAGATTGTTGAAATCGTTCAAATAGAAACAATATTAATAAAAAACGAATAATAAAAATTCGTCATTTTATATGTTTACAGTTAAAACGCGAATTAAAGCTCAAAACATTATGTTTTGCATTTAAAATAAGCATTTTCAACATTTAGATCCGTTGGGAAATCGTTTCAAATAGAAACAACAACAATAAAAACGGAACAACCGAGAACTGCGTCGTTTTTATGCTGTTTACGCGCGTTAAAACGCAGATTAAACTCAAAACGTGCTGTTTTTGCTGAAATAAGCATTTTCAAGCATTTTAGATCGTTGAAATCGTTCAAATAGACGCAATATTGGCGCGAAGCGCGAATAATAAAATTTCGGCGTTTTATGCTGTTTGCGCGTTAAAGAAACGCAGATTAAAACAAAACGATGCTGTTTGCTAAAATAAACATTTTCAAGCATTTTAGATCGCGTTGAAAGTCGTTCAAATAGACGCAATAAAAATAAAAACGGGTAAATAAAGAGGCTTTCGTTGTTTTATGCTGTTTGCGTTAAAGCAGAATAAGCTCAAAACGTGCTGTTTTGCTAAAATAAGCATTTTCGAGCATTTAGCTCGTTGAAATCGTTCAAATAGACCTGTCATGTAAAACGAATAATAAAATTTCGTCGTTTTGGCAACTTGTTTTACGCGTTAGCGCAGATTAAAAATCTGGCTGTTTTGCTGTCGCGGCTCGGCATTTTGGTCGTTGAAATCGTTCAAATAAAACCGTATTAGTAAAGGCGAATGACAAAATTCGTCGTTTTATCTGTTTGACGAAGCGGTGAAACTCCGGCGTGCTGACGCAGATGAACAAGCATTTTGGTCGTTGGTCGGTTCAAATAGACGCAATAAAAATAAAAACGAATAATAAAAATTTCGTCGTTTTATGCGTTTTACGCGTTAAAACGCAGATTAAACTCAAAACGTGCTGTTTTGCTAAAATAAGCATTTTCAAGCATTTTAGATCGTTGAAATCGTTCAAATAGACAATATTAATAAAAACAATAATAAAAATTCGTCGTTTTATGCTGTTTTACGCGTAAAACGCAGATTAAACTCAAAACGTGCTGTTTTGCTAAAATAAGCATTTTCAAAACATTTTAGATCGTTGAAATCGTTCAAATAGACGCAATATTAAAAAACGATAATAAAAATTTCGTCGTTTTTTATGCTGTTTACGCGTTAAAACGCAGATTAAAGCAAACGTGCTGTTTTGCTAAAATAGCATTTTCAACATTTTAGATCCGTTAAATCGTTCAAATAGAGCAATAAATAAAAACGAATAATAAAAATTCGTCGTTTTATGCTGTTTTACGCGTTAAAACGCAGATAAATAAAACGTGCTGTTTTGCTAAAAAAACATTTCAGCTTTTAGATCGTTGAATCGTTCAATAGAGCAATATTAAACGATAATAAAATTTCGCGTTTTATGCGTTTTACGCGTTAAAACGCAGATAATAAAACGTGCTTTTGCTTTAAATAAGCATTTTCAAGCATTTTAGATCGTTGAAATCGTTCAAAATAGAACAATATAATAAAAACGAATAATAAAAATTTTGTTTTATGCTGTTTACGCGTTAAAACGCAGATTAAAAAAACGTGCTGTTTTGCTAAAATAGCATTTTCAAGCATTTAGATCGTTGAAATCGTTCAAATAGACGCAATATTAATAAAAACGAATAATAAAAATTTCGTCGTTTTTATGCTGTTTTACGCGTTAAAACGCAGATTAAAGCTCAAAACGTGCTGTTTTTGCTAAAATAAGCATTTTCAAGCATTTTAGATCGTTGAAATCGTTCAAATAGAAGCAATATTAATAAAAACGAATAATAAAATTCGTCGTTTTTATGCTGTTTTACGCGTTAAAACGCAGATTAAAGCTCAAAACGTGCTGTTTTGCTAAAATAAACATTTTCAAGCATTTTAGATCGTTGAAATCGTTCAAATAGAAGCAATAATAAAAACGAATAATAAAAATTCGTCGTTTTTATGCTGTTTTACGCGTTAAAACGCAGATTAAAGCCAAAAACGTGCTGTTTTGCTAAAATAAGCATTTTCAAGCATTTTTAGATCGTTGAAATCGTTCAAATAGACGCAATATTAATAAAAAACGAATAATAAAAATTTCGTCGTTTTTATGCTGTTTTACGCGTTAAAACGCAGATTAAAACTCAAAACGTGCTGTTTTGCTAAAATAAGCATTTTCAAAGCATTTTAGATCGTTGAAATCGTTCAAATAGAAGCAATATTAATAAAAACGAATAATAAAAATTCGTCGTTTTTATGCTGTTTTACGCGTTAAAACGCAGATTAAAACTCAAAACGTGCTGTTTTGCTAAAATAAAGCATTTTCAAGCATTTTAGATCGTTGAAATCGTTCAAATAGACGCAATATTAATAAAAACGATAATAAAAATTTCGTCGTTTTATGCTGTTTTACGCGTTAAAACGCAGATTAAAAGCTCAAAACGTGCTGTTTGCTAAAATAAGCATTTTCAAGCATTTTAGATCGTTGAAATCGTTCAAATAGAAGCAATATTAAAAAAACGAATAATAAAAATTGTCGTTTTATGCTGTTTTACCGTTAAAACGCAGATTAAGCTCAAAACGTGCTGTTTTGCTAAAATAAGCATTTTCAGAGCATTTTTAGATCGTTGAAATCGTTAAATAGAGCAATAATAATAAAAACAATAATAAAATTCGTCGTTTTTATGCTGTTTTTACGCGTTTAACGCGTTAAACTAAAACGTGCTGTTTTGCTTTAAAAGCATTTTCAAGCATTTTAGATGTTGAAATCGTTAAATGGCGCAATATTAAAAATAAAGAATAATAAAAATTCGTCGTTTTATGCTGTTTTGCGTTAAACGCGATTAAAACGTGCTGTTTTGCAAAACGTGCTTTTGCAAAATAAGCATTTTGCATTTTGATCGTTAAAACGTCAAATAGAAATAAAATAATAAAATCGAATAATTTAAATCTTTTTATGCTGTTTAACGCGATTAAAACCAGATTAAGCTGTGCTGTTTTGTAAAATAAGCATTTTAACATTTTAGATCGTTGAAATCGTTAAATAGACGCATTAATAAAAACGAATAATAAAAATTCGTCGTTTTTATGCTGTTTTACGCGTTAAAACGCAGATTAAAAAACGTTCTAAAATAAGCATTTTCTAAAATAAACATTTTCGATTTTAAATCGTTGAAATCGTTCAAATAAAGCAATATTAATAAAACGAATAATAAATTTTATGCGTTTTTATGCGTTTTACGCAGTTCAAAACGCAGATTTAAAACTCAAAAACGGCTGTTTTGCTAATAAGCATTTTCAAGATTTTAGATCGTTGAAATCGTTCAAAAAGACGCAATATTAACGAATATAAAATTTCGTCGTTTTTAGCGTTTACGCGTTAAAACGCAGATTAAATGAAACGTGCTGTTTGCTAAAATAAGCATTTTCAAGCATTTAATCGATTGAAATCGTTCAAAATAGAAGCAATATTAATAAAAACGAATTAATAAAAAATTCGTCGTTTTATGTGTTTTACGCGTTAAACGCAGATTAAAAGCTAAAACTAGCTGTTTTGCTGAATAATAACATTTTCAAGCATTTAGATCGTTGAAATCGTTCAAATAGAAGCAATATTAATAAAAACGATAATAAAATTCGTCGTTTTATGCTGTTTTACGCGTTAAAACGCAGATTAAAGCTAAAAGTCTGTTTTGTAAAATAAAAGCATTTTCAAATTTTAGATCGTTGAAATCTTCAAATGAAGCAATATTATAAAAACGAATAATAAAAAATTCGCGTTTTTAGATGTTACGCGTTAAAAGCAGTTAAAAGAATAAAAGATGCTGTTTTTAAAAAAGCATTTTCAAGCATTTAGATCGTTGAAATCGTTCAAATAGACGCAATATTAATAAAACGGAAATAAAAAATTTCGTCGTTTTTTTGCTGTATTACGCGTTAAAACGCAGATTAAAGCTCAAAACGTGCTGTTTTGCTAAAATAACATTTTCAAGCATTTTAGATCGTTGAAATCGTTTTAAATAGACCATAAATAAAACGAATAATAAAAATTCGTCGTTTTATGCTGTTTTACGCGTTAAAACGCAGATTAAACCAAACGTGCTGTTTTGCTAAAATAAAAGCATTTTCAAACATTTTAGATCGTTGAAATCGTTCAAATAGAAGCAATATTAATAAAACGAATAATAAAATTACGTCGTTTTATGCTGTTTTACGCGTTAAAACGCAGAGATAAAGCTCAAAACATGCTGTTTTGCTTAAAATAAGCATTTTAAAGCATTTTAGATCGTTGAAATCGTTCAAAATAGAGCAATATTAATAAAAACGAATAATATTAAAAATTCGTCATTTTTATGCTGTTTACGATTAAAACGAATTAACTCAAAACGTGCTGTTTTGCTTAAAATAAACATTTTCAAAACATTTTAGATGTTGAAATATCGTTCAAATAGACGCAATAAAATAAAAACGAATAATAAAAATTTCGTCGTTTTATGCTGTTTTACGCGTTAAAGCAGCAGATTAAAGCTCAAAACGTGCTGTTTTGCTGAAAATAAGCATTTTCAAGCATTTTAGATCGTTTGAAATCGTTCAAATAGACGAACAATATTAATAAAAACGAATAATAAAAAATTCGTCGTTTTTATGCTGTTTTACGCGTTAAAACGCAGATTAAAAGCTCAAAACGTGCTGTTTTGCTAAAATAAGCATTTTTCAGAGCATTTTTAGATCGTTGAAATGTTCAAATAGAAGCAATATTAATAAAAACGAATAATAAAATTTCGTCGTTTTTATGCTGATTTTACGCGTTTAAAAACGCAGATTAAACTCAAAACGTGCTGTTTTGCTAAAATAAGCATTTTCAAGCATTTTAGATATTGAAATCGTTCAAATAGACGCAATATTAATAAAAACGAATAATAAAAATTTCGTCGTTTTTGTGCTGTTTTACGCGTTAAAACGATAAAGCTCAAAACGTGCTGTTTGCTAAAATAAGCATTTTTCAAGCATTTTAGATCGTTGAAATCGTTCCCAAAAAGACGCAATATTAATAAAAACGAATAATAAAATTCGTCGTTTTATGCTGTTTTGCGCGTTGAAACGCAGATTAAAATCAAAACGGCTGTTTTTGCTAAGTAAAGCATTTTCAAGCATTTTAAGATCGTTGAAATCGTTCAAATAGACGAATAAAATAAAAACGAATAATAAAAATTTCGTTTTTATGCTGTTTTGCGTTAAAACGCAGATTAAAACTCAAACGATGCTGTTTTGCTAAAATAAGCTTTCAAACATTTTAGATCGTTGAAATCGTTCAAATAGAAGCAATATTAATAAAACAATAATAAAAAATTCGTCGTTTTTATGCTGTTTTACGCGTTAAAACGCAGATTAAAGCTCAAAACGTGCTGTTTTTGCTAAAATAAAGCATTTTCAAGCATTTTAGATCGTTGAAATCACGTTCAAATAGACAAATAGAATAAAAACGAATAATAAAAATTTCGTCGTTTTATGCTGTTTTACGCGTTAAAACGCGATTAAAACTCAAAACGTGCTGTTTTGCTTAAAATAAGCATTTCAGCATTTTAGATCGTTGAAATCGTTCAAATAGACATAAACCCATAATAAAAACGGAATAATAAAAATTTCGTCGTTTTTTTTTGCTGCTTTTACGCGTTAAAACGCAGTTAAAGCTAAAACGGGGCTGTTTTTTCTTTAAAAAAAGCATTTTCAAAGCATTTTAGATCGTTGAAATCGTTCAAAAAAAACAATATTAATAAAACGAATAATAAAAAATTCGTCGTTTTTGCTGTTTTTGCGTTAAACGCGTTAAACTCAAACGTGCTGTTTTGCAAAAACTTTTCAAGCATTTTGATCGTTGGAAATCGTTCAAATAACATAATAAAACGAAAAAAAACGTCGTTTTGCTTTTGCGTTAAACGCGATAAACTCAAAACGTGCTGTTTTTTCTAAAATAAAGCATTTTCAGCATTTTAGATCTTAAATGTTAAATGGAAAAAAAAAAACGGTAATAAAAAAAATTTTTTCGTAAAAAGTGTAAAAGCCGAAAAATTTAACGCGTTAAAACGCAAAAAAAAATTAAAAGCTTTTTCAAAAAAACGTGCTGTTTTGCTAAAATAACATTTTCAAAGCTTTTG
>NW_027047060.1:0-17757 GCF_025399875.1 Dalotia coriaria
TATAAAATTCTTGTTTTATGCTGTTTTTCGCGTTAAAACGCAGATTAAAAACTCAAAACGTGCTGTATTGCTAAAATAATCATTTTCAAGCATTATAGATCGTTGAAATCGTTCAAATAGACGCAATATTAATAAAAACGAATAATAAAAATTTCGTTGTTTTATGCTGTTTTTCGCGTTAAAACGCAGATTAAAACTCAAAACGTGCTGTTTTGATAAAATAAGCATTTTCAAGCATTTTAGATCGTTGATATCGTTCAAATAGAAGCAATATTAATAAAAACGAATAATAAAAAAATTTGTTGTTTTTATGTTTTACGCGTTAAACGCAGATTAAAAGCTCAAAACGTGCTGTTTTGCTAAAATAAGCATTTTCAAGCATTTTAGATTGTTGAAATCGTTCAAATAGAAGCAATATTATTAAAAACGAATAACAAAAATTCGTCGTTTTTATGCTGTTTTACGCGTTAAAACGCAGATTAAAACTCAAAAAGTGCTGTTTTGCTAAAATAATCATTTTCAAGCCTTTTAGATCGTTGAAATCGTTCAAATAGACGCAATATTAATAAAAACGAATAATAAAAATTTCGTCGTTTTTATGCTGTTTTACGCGTTAAAACGCAGATTAAAAGCTCAAAACGTGCTGTTTTGTTAAAATAAACATTTTCAAGCATTTTAGATCGTTGAAATCGTTCAAATAGAAGCAATATTAATAAAAACGAATAATTAAAGATTCGTCGTTTTTATGCTGTTTTACGCGTTAAAACGCAGATTAAAGCTCAAAACGTGCTGTTTTGCTAAAATACGCATTTTCAAGCATTTTAGATCGTTGAAATCGTTCAAATAGAATCAATATTAATAAAAACGAATAATAAAAAATTCTTCGCTTTTATGCTGTTTTACGCGTTAAAACGCAGATTAAAAGCTCAAAACGTGCTGTTTTGCTAAAATAATCATTTTCAAGCATTTTAGATCGTTGAAATTGTTCAAATAGACGCAATATTAATAAAAACGAATAATAAAAATTTCGTCGTTTTTATGCTGTTTACGCGTTAAAACGCAGATTAAAGCTCAAAACGTGCTGTTTTGCTGAAATAAGCATTTTCAAGCATTTTAGATCGTTGAAATCGTTCAAATAGAAGCAATATTAAATAAAAACGAATAATAAAAATTCGTCGTTTTATGCTGTTTTACGCGTTAAAACGCAGATTAAAAGCTCAAAACGTGCTGTTTTGCTAAAATAATCATTTTCCAGCATTTTAGATCGTTGAAATTGTTCAAATAGACGCAATATTAATAAAAACGAATAATAAAATTTCGTCGTTTTATGCTGTTTTACGCGTTAAAACGCAGATTAAAGCTCAAAACGTGCTGTTTTGCTAAAATAAGCATTTTCAAGCATTTTAGATCGTTGAAATCGTTCAAATAGAAGCAATATTAATAAAAACGAATAATAAAAATTTCGTTGTTTTATGCTGTTTTACGCGTTAAAACGCAGATTAAAGCTCAAAACGTGCTGTTTTGCTAAAATAATCATTTTCAAGCATTTTAGATCGTTGAAATCGTTCAAATAGACGCAATATTAATAAAAACGAATAATAAAAATTTCGTCGTTTTTATGCTGTTTTACGCGTTAAAACGCAGATTAAAGCTCAAAAAGTGCTGTTTTGCTAAAATAAGCCTTTTCAAGCATTTTAGATCGTTGAAATTGTTCAAATAGAAGCAATATTAATAAAAACAAATAATAAAAATTTCGTCGTTTTATGCTGTTTTACGCGTTAAAACGCAGATTAAAGCTCAAAACGTGCTGTTTTGCTAAAATAATCATTTTCAAGCATTTTACATCGTTGAAAGCGTTCAAATAGAAGCAATATTAATAAAAACGAATAATAAAATTCGTCGTTTTATGCTGTTTTACGCGTTAAACGCAGATTAAAAGCTCAAAACGTGCTGTTTTGCTAAAATAATCATATTCAAGCATTTTAGATCGTTGAAATCGTTCAAATAGGGGCAATATTAATAAAAACGAATAATAAAAATTTCGTCGTTTTTATGCTGTCTTACGCGTTAAATCGCAGATTAAAAACTCAAAACGTGCTGTTTTGCTAAAATAAGCATTTTCAAGCATTTTAGATCGTTGAAATCGTTCAAATAGAAGCAATATTAATAAAAACGAATAATAAAAATCGTCGTTTTATGCTGTTTTACGCGTTAAAACGCAGATTAAAAGCTCAAAACGTGCTGTTTTGCTAAAATAATCATTTTCAAGCATTTTAGATTGTTGAAATCGTTCAAATAGACGCAATATTAATAAAAACGAATAATAAAAATTTCGTCGTTTTTATGCTGTTTTTACGCGTTAAAACGCAGATTAATGCTCAAACGTGCTGTTTTGCTAAAATAAGCATTTTCAAGCATTTTAGATCGTTGAAATCGTTCAAATAGAAGCAATATTAATAAAAACGAATAATAAAAATTCGTCGTTTTTTCTGTTTTACGCGTTAAAACGCAGATTAAAGCTCAAAACGTGCTGTTTTGCTAAAATAATCATTTTCAAGCATTTTAGATCATTAAAATCGTTCAAATAGACTCAATATTAATAAAAACGAATAATAAAAATTTCGTCGTTTTATGCTGTTTTACGCGTTAAAACGCAGATTAAAGCTCAAAACGTGCTGTTTTGATAAAATAAGCATTTTCAAGCATTTTAGATCGTTGAAATCGTTCAAATAGAAGCAATATTAATAAAAACGAATAATAAAAGTTCGTCGTTTTATGCTGTTTTACGCGTTAAAACGCAGATTAAAGCTCAAAACGTGCTGTTTTGCTAAAATAATCATTTTCAAAGCATTTTTAGATCGTTGAAATTGTTCAAATAGACGCAATATTAATAAAAAACGAAGAATAAAAATTCTCGTTTTTATGCTGTTTACGCGTTAAAACGCAGATTAAAGCTCAAAACGTGCTGTTTTGCTAAAAAAGCATTTTCAAGCATTTTAGATCGTTGAAATCCGTTCAAATGACGCAAATTAATAAAAACGAATAATGAAAATTTCGTCGTTTTATGCTGTTTTACGCGTTAAAACGCAGATTAAAGCTCAAAAAGTCTGTTTGCTAAATAAACCCTTTCAAGCATTTTTTGATCGTTAAAGGTTCAAAAAATATTAATAAAAAAAAATAATAAAAAATTTTGTGTTTATCTGTTTTGGGGTTAAAACCAGATTAACTCAAAACTGCTGTTTTGCTAAAATAAACATTTTCAAGCATTTACATCGTTAAAGCGTTCAAATAGAAGCATAATAAAACGAATAATAAAAATTCGTCGTTTTATGCTGTTTTAGCGTTAAAAAAGCAGATTAAAACTCAAAACGTGCGTTTTGCTAAAATAATCATATTCAAGCATTTTAATCGTTGAATTGTTCAAATAGGCGCAATATTAATAAAAACAATAATAAAATTTCGTCGTTTTATGCTGTCTTACGCTAAATCGCAGATTAAAACTCAAAACGTGCTGTTTTGCTAAATAAAACATTTTCAAGCATTTTAGTGTTGAAATCGTTTAAATAGAAGCAATATTAATAAAAACGAATAATAAAAAATCGTCGTTTTATGCTGTTTTACGCGTTAAAACGCAGTTAAGCTCAAAACGTGCTGTTTTCTAAAATAATCATTTTTTAAAACATTTTTAGATCGTTGAAATCGTTCAAATAGACGCAATATTAATAAAAACGAATAATAAAAATTTTGTATTATGCTGTTTTACGCGTTAAACGCAGATTAAAAACTCAAAACGTGCTGTTTTCTTTTAAAAAAATCATTTTTCAAGCATTTTAGATCGTTGAAAACGTTCAAATAGACGCAATATTAATAAAAACGAATAAGAAAATTTCGTCGTTTTTGCTGTTTTACGCGTTAAAACGCAGATTAAAGCTCAAAACGTGCTGTTTTGCTTTTTAAAATAAGCATTTCAAGCATTTTAGATCGTTGAAATCGTTCAAATAGAAGCAATATTAATAAAAACGAATAAAAAGATTCGTCGTTTTTATGCTGTTTTACGCGATTAAAACCAGTTAAGCTCAAAACGTGCTGTTTTGCTAAATAAGCATTTTCAAGCATTTAGATCGTTGAAATCGTTCAAATAGAAGCAATTAATAAAAACGAATAATAAAAATTCTCGTTTTTTTTGCTGTTTTACGCGTTAAAACGCAGATTAAAACTCTAAGGTGCTGTTTTGCTAAAAAAATCATTTTCAAGCATTTTAGATCGTTGAAATCGTTCAAATAGCCTATTAATAAAAACGAATAAAAAATTTGTCGTTTTATGCTGTTTTACGCGTTAAAAAAGCAGATTAAACTCAAACGTGCTGTTTGCTAAAATAAGCATTTTCAAGCATTTTAGATCGTTGAAAGTCAAATGAAGCAATATTATAAAAACGAAAAATAAAAATTCGTCGTTTTATGCTGTTTTGCGTTAAAACGCAGATTAAAGCTCAAACGTGCTGTTTGCAAAATAATCATTTTCAAGCATTTTAGATCGTTGAAATTGTTCAAATGACGCAATATTAATAAAAACGAAGAATAAAAATTTCGTCGTTTTTTTTTTTGCTGTTTTACGCGTTAAAAAGCAGATTAAATAAACGTGCTGTTTTGTAAAAATAAGCATTTTCAGCTTTTTGATCGTTGAAATCGTTAAATAGAAGCATATTAAAACGAATGTAAAGGTTGTGTTTTAAGTTTTTACGCGTTAAAACGCAGATTAAACTCAAAAGTCTGTTTTTTTCAAAAAATTTGCATTTTAGCATTTTAGATCTTTTAAATCGTTCAAATAGAAGCAATATTAATAAAAACGAATAATAAAATTTCGTTTTTATGCTGTTTTACGCGTTACAACGCAGATTAATCAAAACGTGCTGTTTGCTAAAATAATTTTTTTAAAATTTTAGATCGTTGAAATCGTTCAAATAGAGGCAATATTAAAAAACGAATATAAAATTTCGTCGTTTTATGCGTTTAAGCGTTAAACGCAATTAAACTCAAAACATTGCTTTTGTTTAAAATAAGCATTTCAAGCTTTTAGTCGTTGAAATCGTTCAAATAAACTATTAATAAAACGAATAATAAAAATGTCGTTTTATGCGTTTTTACGCGTTAAAACGCAGATTAAAATAAAACGTGCTGTTTTGCAAAAATTATCATTTCAAGCATTTTTAGTCGTTGAAATCGTTTTAATAGACGCAATATTAATAAAACGAATAATAAAAAAATTCGTCGTTTTATGCTGTTTCGCGTTAAAACAGATTAAAGCTCAAAATGGTTTTGCAAAATAAGCATTTTTGCATTTTAGATCGTTGAAATCGTTTAAAAGAAGCAATATTAATAAAAACAATAATAAAATTCGTCGTTTTTTGCTGTTTTTCGCGTTAAAACGCAGATTAAAGCTCAAAACGTGCTGTTTTGCTAAATAATCATTTTCAAGCATTTTAGATCGTTGAAATCGTTCAAATGAAGCAATATTAATAAAAAACGAATAATAAAAATTTGTCGTTTTATGCTGTTTTACGCGTTAAAACGCAGATTAAAGCTCAAAACGTGCTGTTTTGCAAAATAACATTCTCAAGCATTTTAGATCGTTGAAATCGTTCCAATAAAACAATATTTAAAAAAAACAAATAATAAAAATTCGTCGTTTTTATGCTGCTTTACGTGTTAAAACGCAGATTAAAGCTCAAAACGTGCTGTTTTGCTAAAATAATAATTTTCAAGCATTTTAGATCGTTCAAATCGTTCAAATAGACGCAATATTAATAAAAACGAATAATAAAAAATTTCGTCGTTTTTATGCTGTTTTACGGTTAAAACGCAGATTAAAGCAAAACGTGCTGTTTTGCTAAAATAAGCATTTTCAAGCATTTTAGATCGTTGAAATCGTTCAAATAGAACAATA
This sequence comes from Dalotia coriaria, assembly GCF_025399875.1. NCBI lineage: Eukaryota > Metazoa > Arthropoda > Insecta > Coleoptera > Staphylinidae > Dalotia > Dalotia coriaria. The sequence continues at coordinate 5,944 of NW_027047060.1, forward strand.
ATTAAAACGAATAATAAAAAATTCGTCGTTTTAGCGTTTTAGCGGGTTTAAAAAGCAGATTAAAGCTCAAAACGTCTTTTTGCTTAAAATAATCATTTTCAAATTTTAGATCGCAAATCGTTCAAATAGACGCAAATTAATAAAAACGAATTATAAAAAATTCGTCGTTTTTATGCTGTTTACGCGTTAAAACGCAGATTAAAAGCTCAAAACGTGCTGTTTTGCTAAAATGATCATTTTCAAGCATTTTAGATCGGAAATCTTCAAATAGACGCAATGTTATAAAACGTAATAAAATTTGTCGTTTTGCGTTTTCGCGTTAAAAAACGCAGTTAAAGCTCAAAACGTGCTGTTTTGCTAAAATAACATTTTCAAGAATTTTGATCGTTGAAATCGTTCAAATAAACTATTAATAAAACGAAAAATAAAAATTCGTCGTTTTTATACTGTTTTACGCGCTAAAAGCGATTAAAGCTCAAACTGCTGGTAAAAAATCAATTTTCAAGGCATTTTAAATCGTCGAAATCTTCAAATAGCGCAATATTAATAAAAACGATAAAAAATTTCGTCGTTTTTATGCTGTTTTTCGCGTTAGAAACGCAGATTAAAGCTCAAAACGTGCTGTTTTGCTAAAATAAGCATTTTCAAGCATTTTAGATCGTTAAAATCGTTCAAATAGAAGCAATATTAATAAAAAACGAATAATAAAAATTCGTCGTTTTTATGCTGTTGTACGCGTTAAAAGGCAGATTAAAGCTCAAAACGTGCTGTTTTGCTAAAATAATCATTTTCAAGCATTTTAGATCGTTGAAATCGTTCAAATAGACGCAATATTAATAAAAACGAATAATAAAAATTTCGTCGTTTTATGCTGTTTTACGCGTTAAACGGCAGATTAAAGCTCAAAACGTGCTGTTTTGCTAAAATAATCATTTTCAAGCATTTTAGATCGTTGAAATCGTTCAAATAGACGCAATATTCTTAAAAACAAATAATAAAAATTTCGTCGTTTTTATGCTGTTTTACGCGTTAAAACGCAGATTAAAGCTCGAAACGTGCTGTTTTGCTAAAATAAGCATTTTCAAGCATTTTAGATCGTTGAAATCGTTCAAATAGAAGCAATATTAATATAAAACGAATAATAAAAATCGTCGTTTTTATGCTGTTTTACGCGTTAAAACGCAGATTAAAGCTCAAACGTGCTGTTTTGCTAAAATAAGCATTTTCAAGCATTTTAGATCGTTGAAATGGTTAAAATAGAAGCAATATTATTAAAAAACGAATAACAAAAATTCGTCGTTTTATGCTGTTTTACGCGTTAAAACGCAGATTAAAAACTCAAAACGTGCTGTTTTGCTAAAATAATCATTTTCAAGCATTTTAGATTGTTGAAATCGTTCAAATAGACGCAATATTATTAAAAACGAATAATAAAAATTTCGTCGTTTTATGCTGTTTTACGCGTTAAAACGCAGATTAAAGCTCAAAACGAGCTGTTTTGCTGAAATAAGCATTTTCAAGCATTTTAGATCGTTGAAATCGTTCAAATAGAAGCAATATTAATAAAAACGAATAATAAAAATTCGTCGTTTTTATGCTGTTTTTCGCGTTAAAACGCAGATTAAACTCAAAACGTGCTGTTTTGTTAAAATAAGCATTTTCAAGCATTTTAGATCGTTGAAATCGTTCAAATAGAAGCAATATTAATAAAAACGAATAATAAAATTCGTCGTTTTATGCTGTTTACGCGTTAAAACGCAGATTAAACTCAAAACGTGCTGTTTTGCTAAAATAAGCATTTTCAAGCATTTTAGATCGTTGAAATGTTAAATAGAAGCAATATTAATAAAACGAATAAAAAAATTCGTCGTTTTTATGCTGTTTTACGCGTTAAAACGCAGATTAAAGCTCAAAACGTGCTGTTTTGCTAAAATAATCATTTTCAAGCATTTTAGATCGTTGAAATGTTCAAATAGAGCAATATTAATAAAAACGAATAATAAAAATTTTGTCGTTTTATGCTGTTTTACGCGTTAAAACGCAGATTAAAACTCAAAACGTGCTGTTTTGCTAAAATAACATTTTCAAGCATTTTAGATTGTTGAAATCGTTCAAATAGAAGCAATATTATTAAAAACGAATAAAAAAATTCGTCGTTTTATGCTGTTTTACGCGTTAAAACGCAGATTAAAGCTCAAAACGTGCTGTTTTGCTAAAATAACATTTTCAAGCTTTTAGATCGTTGAAATCGTTCAAATAGAAGCAATATTAATAAAACGAATAAAAAAATTCGTCGTTTTATCTGTTTTACGCGTTAAAACGCAGATTAAAGCTCAAAACGTGCTGTTTTGCTAAAATAAGCATTTTCAAGCATTTTAGATCGTTGAAATCGTTCAAATAGACGCAATATTAATAAAAACGAATAATAAAAATTTCGTCGTTTTATGCTGTTTTACGCGTTAAAACGCAGATTAAAGCTCAAAACGTGCTGTTTTGCTAAAATAATCATTTTCCAGCATTTTAGATCGTTGAAATTTGTTCAAATAGACGCAATATTAATAAAAACGAATAATAAAAATTTCGTCGTTTTTATGCTGTTTTACGCGTTAAAACGCAGATTAAAGCTCAAAACGTGCTGTTTTGCTAAAATAAGCATTTTCAAGCATTTTAGATCGTTGAAATCGTTCAAATAGAAGCAATATTAATAAAAACGAATAATAAAAATTCGTCGTTTTTATGCTGTTTTACGCGTTAAAACGCAGATTAAAGCTCAAAACGTGCTGTTTTGCTAAAATAACATTTTCAAGCATTTTAGATGTGAAATGTTAAATAGAAGCATATTAATAAAAACGAATAAAAAAATTCGTCGTTTTATGCTGTTTTACGCGTTAAAACGCAGATTAAAGCTCAAAACGTGCTGTTTTGCTAAAATAAGCATTTTCAACATTTTAGATCGTTGAAATCGTTCAAATAGAACGATATTAATAAAAACGAATAATAAAAATTCGTCGTTTTATGCTGTTTACGCGTTAAAACGCAGATTAAAGCTCAAAACGTGCTGTTTTGCTAAAATAATCATTTCAAGCATTTAGATCTGTTAAATCGTTCAAATAGACGCAATATTAATAAAAACGAATAATAAAAATTTCGTCGTTTTATGCTGTTTTACGCGTAAAACGCAGATTAAGCTCAAAACGTGCTGTTTTGCTAAAATAAGCATTTTCAAGCATTTTAATCGTTGAAATCGTTCAAATAGAAGCAATATTAATAAAAACGAATAATAAAAATTCGTCGTTTTATCTGTTTTACGCGTTAAAACGCAGATTAAAGCTCAAAACGTGCTGTTTGCTAAAATAATCATTTTCAAGCATTATAGATCGTTGAAATCGTTCAAATAGACGCAATATTAATTTAAAAAAAGAATAATAAAAATTTCGTCGTTTTATGCTGTTTTACGCGTTAAAACGCAGATTAAGCTCAAAACGTGCTGTTTTGCTAAAATAAGCATTTTCAAGCATTTAGATCGTTGAAATCGTTCAAATAGAAGCAGTATTAATAAAAAGAATAATAAAAATTCGTCGTTTTATGCTGTTTTACGCGTTAAAACGCAGATTAAAGCTCAAAACGTGCTGTTTGCTAAAATAATCATTTTCAAGCATTTATAGATCGTTGAAATCGTTCAAATAGACGCAATATTATAAAAAAAGAATAATAAAATTTCGTCGTTTTATGCTGTTTTACGCGTTAAAACGCAGATTAAAGCTCAAAACGTGCTGTTTTGCTAAAATAATCATTTTCAAGCATTTTAGATCGTTGAAATCGTTCAAATAGAAGCAATATTAATAAAAACGAATAATAAAAATTTCGTCGTTTTTTTGCTGTTTTACGCGTTAAAACGCAGATTAAAGCTCGAAACGTGCTGTTTTGTAAAATAAGCATTTTCAAGCATTTTAGATCGTTGAAATTGTTCAAATAGACGCAATATTAATAAAAACGAATAATAAAATTTCGTCGTTTTATGCTGTTTTACGCGTTAAACGCAGATTAAAGCTCAAAACGTGCTGTTTTGCTAAAATAAGCATTTTCAAGCATTTTAGATTGTTGAAATCGTTCAAATAAAGAATATTTTAAAAACGAATAACAAAAATCGCGTTTTTATGCTGTTTGCGTTAAAACGCAGATTATAAGCTCAAACGTGCTGTTTGCAAAATAACATTTCAAGCCTTTTAGATCGTTGAAAATCTTCAAATAGACGCAATATTAATAAAAACGAATAATAAAAAATTTCGTCGTTTTTATGTGTTTTACGCGTTAAAACGCAGATTAAAGCTCAAAACGCGTTTTGTTAAAATAAGCATTTTCAAGCATTTTAGTTCGTTGAAATCGTTCAAATAGAAGCAATATTAATAAAAACGAATAATAAAGATTCTGTCGTTTTATGCTGTTTTACGCGTTTAAAAAGCAGATTAAGCTCAAAACGTCGTGTTTGCTAAAATACGCATTTTCAAGCATTTTAGATCGTTGAAATCGTTCAAATAGAATCATATTAATAAAAACGTAATAAATTAAAATTTTCGCATTTATGCTGTTTTACGCGTTAAAAACGCAGATTAAAGCTTTAAAACGTGCTGTTTTGCTAAAATAATCATTTTCAATTTAGATGTTTGAAATCGTTCAAATTAGCATTTAATTAAAAACGAATAATAAAAAGTTTTGTCGTATTTATGCAGTTTTACGGTTAAAACGCAGATTAAAGCTCAAAACGGCTGTTTTGCTAAAATAAGCATTTTCAAGCATTTTAGATCGTTGAAATCGTTCAAATAGAAGTAATATAAAAAACGAATATAAAAATTCGTTTTATGCTGTTTTACGTTAAAACGCAGATTAAAGCCAAACGTGCTGTTATGCTAAAATAAGCATTTTCAAGCATTTTGATCGTTGAAATCGTTCAAAAGAAAACATATTTTTAAAAAGAATATAAAAATTGTCGTTTTATGTGTTACGCGTAAAACGCAGATTAAACTCAAAACGTGCTGTTTTGCTAAAATAATCTTTCAAGCATTATAGATCGTTGAAATCGTTCAAAATAGACGCAATATTATTAAAAAACGAAATAAAATTTCGTCGTTTTATGCATTTTAGCGTTAAAACGCAGATTAAAAGCTCTAAACTGCTGTTTTGCTAAAATAAGCATTTTCAAGCATTTTAGATCGTTGAAATTGTTCAAATAGAGCAATAATAATAAAAACGAATAATAAAAATTCGTCGTTTTATGCTGTTTTACGCGTTAAAACGCGATTAAATAAACGTGCTGTTTTAAAAATAAGCATTTTCAAGCATTTTTAGATCGTTGAAATCGTTCAAATAGAATCAATATTTTAAAAACGAATAACAAAAAATTCGTCGTTTTTATGCTGTTTTACGCGTTAAACGCAGATTAAAGCTCAAAAACGTGCGTTTTGCTAAAATAAGCATTTTCAAAACATTTTAGATCGTTAAATCGTTCAAATGTCAAATTATAAAAACGAATAAATAAAAAATCGTCGTTTTATGCTGTTTACGCGTTAAAACGCAGATTAAAAGCTCAAAACGTGCTGTTTTGCTAAAATACGCTTTAAGCATTTTAGATCGTTGAAATCGTTCAAATAAAGCAATTAATAAAAACGAATAATAAAAATTCGTCGTTTTATGCTGTTTTACGCGTTAAAACGCAATTAAAGCTCAAAACGTGCTGTTTTGCTAAAATAACATTTTCAACATTTTAGACGTTGAAATCGTTCAAATAGAGCAATATTATAAAAAACGAATAATAAAAATTTCTGCGTTTTATGTGTTTTACGCGTTAAAACGCAGATTAAAGCTCAAAACGTGCTGTTTTGCTAAAATAAGCATTTTCAAGCATTTTAGATCGTTGAAATCGTTCAAATAGACGCAATATTAATAAAAACGAATAATAAAAATTTCGTCGTTTTTATGCTGTTTTACGCGTTAAAACGCAGATTAAAGCTCAAAACGTGCTGTTTTGCTAAAATAAGCATTTTCAAGCATTTTAGATCGTTGAAATCGTTCAAATAAAGCAATATTAATAAAAACGAATAATAAAAAATTTCGTCGTTTTTATGCTGTTTACGCGTTAAAACGCAGATTAAAACTCAAAACGTGCTGTTTTGCTAAAATAAGCATTTTCAAGCATTTTAGATCGTTGAAATCGTTCAAATAGAAGCAATATTAATAAAAACGAATAATAAAATTTTTCGTGTTTTATGCTGTTTTACGCGTTAAAACGCAGATTAAAACTCAAAACGTGCGGTTTGCTAAAATAATCATTTTCAAGCATTTTAGATCGTTGAAATCATTCAAATAGACGCAATATTAATAAAAACGAAATATAAAAATTTCGTCGTTTTTTATGCTGTTTTACGCGTTAAAAGGCAGATTAAAGCTCAAAACGTGCTGTTTTGCTAAAATAAGCATTTTCAAGCATTTTAGATCGTTGAAATCGTTCAAATAGAAGCAATATTAATAAAAACGAATAAATAAAATTCGTCTTTATAAAACTGTTTTAGCGTTAAAGCAGATTAAAGCTCAAAACGTGCGTTTTGCTAAAAATAATCATTTTCAAGCATTTAGATCGTTGAAATCAGTTCATAATAGACGCAATATAAAAAAAGCGAATAATAAAAATTACAGTTGTTTTATGGCTTTTATCGCGTTAAAACGCAGATTAAAACAAAGCTGTTTTGCTAAAATAATGTATCTTCAAGCATTTTAGATAGTTGAAATCGTTCAAATAGGCAATATTAATAAAAACGAATAATAAAAATTTCGTCGTTTTATGTTTGTTTTATTAAAACAGATTAAAGCTCAAAACTGCTGTTTTGCTAAAATAAGCAATTTTCAAGCATTTTAGATCGTTGAAATCGATTCTAAATAGAAACAATATTAATAAAAACGCATAATAAAAAGTTCGTCGTTTTATGCTGTTTACGCTTAAAACGCAGATTAAATCAAAACGTGCTTTTTTGTAAAATAAATCATTTTCAAGCATTTTAGATCGTTGAAATCGTTCAAAATAGACGCAATATTAATAAAAACGAATAATAAAAATTTCGTCGTTTTTATGCTGTTTTACGCGTTAAAACGCAGATTAAAAGCTCAAAACGTGCTGTTTTGCTAAAATAAATTTTAAGCATTTTGGATCGTTGAAATCGTTTCAATGAAGCAATTAATAAAACGAATAATAAAATTCGTCGTTTTAGCTAGTTTTACGCGTTAAAACGCAGATTAAATCTAAACGTGCTGTTTTGCTAAAAATCATTTTCAAGCATTTTAGATGTTGAAATCGTTCAATAGCGAAATATTAATAAAAACGAATGAATAAAAATTTGTGTTTTATGCTGTTTACGCGTTAAAACGCAGATTAAAGCTTCAAAACGTGCTGATTTGCTAAAATAAGCATTTTCAAGCATTTTAGATCGTTGAAACGTTCAAATAAAAGTTAAAACGATATAAAAAAATTCGTTTTTATGCTGTTTACGCGTTAAAACGCAGATTAAAACTCAAAACATACTGTTTTGCTAAAAATAATCATTTTCAAGCATTTTAGATCGTTGAAATCGTTCAGATTGACGCAAATTTAATAAAACGAATAATAAAAATTCGTCGTTTTATGCTGTTTTCGCGGAAACCAGTTAAACTCAAAACGATGCTTTTTGCTAAAATAGCATTTTCAATCATTTTAGATTTGCGAAACGTTCAAATAGAAGCAATATTAATAAAAAGCAATAATAAAAATTCGTCGTTTAATATGCTGATTTACGCGTTAAAACGCAGATTAAAAATCAAAACGTGCTGTTTTGCTAAAATAATCATTTTCAAGCATTTAGACGTTGAAATTGGTTCAAAATAGACCATATTAATAAAAACGAATAATAAAATTTCAGCGTTTTTATCTATTTAAACGAATTAAAACGCAGATTAAAGTCTCAAACGTGCTGTTTTGCTAAAAAGATTTTCAAGCATTTTAGATCGTTGAAATCGTTCAAACAGAAGCAATATTAATAAAACGAATAAATAAAAATTCGTCTTTTTATGCTGATTTACGCGTTAAAGCGATTTAAAGCTGAAAGTCGTTAAATAACGAAATTTTAGATAACGTTGATAATGTACAAATTGACGCAATATTAATAACGAATTAAAACGCGATTAAAGCGTTAACGCGTTAGCTAATAAGCTTCAATGCTTTTTGCTTGAAAATCGCAATTTGAAGCATTTTAATCAAACGAAATGATAAAAATGAAGCAATTTATTAACAAACGCAGATTAAAAACTTAAAGTTTTGCTGTTTCGCTAAAAAATCATTTTCAACAATTTGCGTTGTTGCTTTAAAATATCGCAATATTAATAAAAACTGAAATAAAAGAACGCAATTTATAAACGATTAAAAATTCGCTTTAACGTGCTGTTTTGCTTAAAAAATTAAAACTTTCAATGCTTTTTAGATCGTTAAAAAGCATTCAAAAAACATTTTAATTGAAAACGATTACAAAAAGCATTTATCTGAAAAACGATTAAAAAAGTTAAGCTCAAACGTGCTGTTTTCAAAACCAATAATCTCAACGTTGTTTGCTGAAAATGTTCAAATTAGACTCAAATTATAAAACGCAATAAATAATCGTGTTTAATAAATTTCGCGTTAAACGTAGATTGTTTAAGCGTTAATGCTTTAAAAAGCATTTTCAAGCATTTTAGATAATAAATGTTTCAAATTTAGAGTTGAAATTAATAAAACAATAATAAAAAATATCGTTTTATGCTGTTTTAGCGTTAAACGTTAAAACGCAAAGATTTAGCTAAAAAATCATTTTCAAGAATTTAATCTTTCAAATTGTTAATCGTTGAAATTTCAAAAAACGAATAAATAAAAATTCGATTAAATGCGTTTTATGCTTGTTAAAACGCAGATTAAAGCTCAAAACGTGCTGTTTGCTAATATAAGCATTTTCAAGCATTTTAGATCAATGTGAAATGTTCAAATAGAAAAATATTAATAAAAACAATAATAAAAAATTTTGTTTTATGCTGTTTACGCGTTAAAACGCAGATTAAAAACTCAAAACGTGCTGTTTTGCTAAAATAATCATTTTCAAGCATTTTAGATCGTTGAAATCGTTCAAATAGAAACTATTAATAAAAAAAAAAAAATAAAAATTCGTTGTTTTTTTGCTGTTTTTCGCGTTAAAACGCAGATTTTAAAACTCAAAACGTGCTGTTTTTCTTTAAATAATCATTTTCAAAAACATTTTAGATCGTTGAAATTGTTCCCAAAAAGACCAATATTAATAAAAAAGAATAATAAAAAAAATTTTGTCCCTTTTTTTGCTGTTTTACCCCGTTAAAACGCAGATTAAAGCTCAAAACGTGCTGTTTTTTAAAATAAAATTTTCAAGCATTTTAGATCGTTGAAATCGTTCAAATAGAAGCAATAATTTAAAAAAGAATAATAAAAATTCGTCTTTTTTTTCCGAAAGCGTTAAAACGCAGATTAAACTCAAAACGTGCTGTTTTTTGCAAAAAAAATCATTTTCAAACATTTTAGATCGTTGAAATCCCGTTCAATAGACGCTATTAATAAAAACGAATAATAAAAAAAATTTTGTCGTTTTATGCTGTTTTACCCTTAAAAAACCCCAGATTAAAAACTCAAAACTTTCTGTTTTGCCCAAAAATAATCATTTTTTAAACATTTTTTGATCGTTTTAAATTGTTAAATAGACCCCCAATATTTAAAAAAAACGAATTAAAAAAATTTTCGCGTTAAAAAAGCAGATTAAAGCTCAAAACCTGCTGTTTTTTTCTAAAATAATCATTTTTTAAGCATTTTTAAAATCGTTGAAATCCCTTCCCAAAAAGACCAAAAATTTTTAAAAAACGAATAATAAAAATTTTTTCGTTTTTATGCTGTTTTTCGCGTTAAAACGCAGATTAAAAGCTCAAAACGTGCTGTTTTTGCAAAATAAAACATTTTCAAGCATTTTAGATCGTTGAAATCGTTTAAATAGAAACAATATTAATAAAAAAGAATAATAAAAAAAATTTGTCGTTTTTTTGCTGATTTACGCGTTAAAAAGCAGATTAAAGCTCAAAACGTGCTGTTTTGCTAAAATAATCATTTTCAAGCATTTTAGATCGTTGAAAATCGTTCAAATAGACGCAATATTAATAAAAACAATAATAAAAATTTCGTTGTTTTTTTGCTGTTTTACGCGTTAAAACGCAGATTAAAGCTCAAACGTGCTGTTTTGCTAAAATAAGCATTTTCAAGCATTTTAGATCGTTGAAATCGTTCAAATAGAACAATATTAATAAAAACGAATAATAAGAAATTCGTCGTTTTATGCTGTTTTACGCGTTAAAACGCAGAGTAAAACTCAAAACGTGCTGTTTTGCTAAAAAATCATTTTTTAAGCATTTTTTGATCGTTGAAATCGTTCAAATAGACGCAATATTAATAAAAACGAATAATAAAAATTCGTCGTTTTTATGCTGTTTTTTTCGCGTTAAAACGCGATTAAAGCTCAAAACGTGCTGTTTTGCTAAAATAAGCATTTTCAAAACATTTTTTGATCGTTGAAATCGTTCAAATAGAAGCAATATTTAAAAAAAACGAATAATAAAAATTCGTCGTTTTATGCTGATTTACGCGTTAAAACGCAGATTAAACTCAAAACGTGCTGTTTTGCTAAAATAATCATTTTTTAAGCATTTTGATCGGGAAATGGTTCAAATAGACGCAATATTAATAAAAAAGAATAATAAAAATTTCGTCGTTTTTATGCTTTTTTTACGCGTTAAAACGCAGATTAAAACTCAAAACGTGCTGTTTTGCTAAAATAAGCATTTTCAAGCATTTTAGATCGTTGAAATCGTTCAAATAGAAGCAATATTAATAAAAACAATAATAAAATTCGTCGTTTTTATGCTGTTTTACGCGTTAAAAAGCAGATTAAAGCTCAAACGTGCTGTTTTGCAAAATAATCATTTTCAAGCAGATCGTTGAAATTGTTCAAATAGACGCAATTAAAAAACGAATAATAAAAATTTCGTCGTTTTTATGCCTGTTTTTCGCGTTAAAAAGCAGATTAAAAACTCAAAGATGCTGTTTTGCTAAAATAAGCATTTTTTAAGCATTTTTTGATCGTTGAAATCGTTCAAATAGAAGCAATATTAATAAAACAAATAATAAAAAATTGTCGTTTTATGCTGTTTTACGCGTTAAACGGTAAAACTCAAAACGTGCTGTTTTCAAAATAATCATTTTCAAACATTTTAGATCTTGAAATCGTTCAAATAGCGCAATTTAAAAAAACGAATAATAAAATTTCGTCGTTTTTGCTGTTTTACGTTAAACGCAATTAAACTCAAAACGGCTGTTTTGCAAAATAAGCTTTTTAAACATTTAATGTCGAAATCGTTCAAATAGAAGCAATATTAATAAAACGAATAATAAAAATTCATCGTTTTTATGCTGTTTTACGCGTTAAAACGAGATTAAAGCTCAAACTCTGTTTTGCTAAAATAATCATTTTCAGCATTTTAGATCGTTGAAATCGAAAGCGTATTAAAAGATAATAAAAAATTCGTCGTTTTTTGCTGTTTGCGTTAAACGGATTAAACTCAAAACGTGCTGTTTTTTCTAAAAAAGCATTTTCAGCATTTTAGATCGTTGAAATCTTTCAAATAGAGGCAATATTTAAAACGAATAATAATTCTCGTTTTATGTGTTTACGCGTTAAAACCAGATTAAACCCAAAA
>NW_027047061.1:0-17755 GCF_025399875.1 Dalotia coriaria
TATTTTTTGAAGATTTCAACGATCTAAAATGCTTGAAAAAGTTATTTTAGCAAAACAACACGTTTTTTAGCTTTTTTAAACTACGTTTTGCGAAAAAAGCATAAAAAAGACGAATTTTTTTTTATTCGTTTTTAAATATTGGGCTATTTGAACGATTTCAAGATCAAAATGCTTTAAAATGCTTTTTTTTAAAAAAGCACTTTTTTTAGCTTTTTAAACTGCGTTTTAACGCGTAAAAAAGCATGCGACGAATTTTTTTTTACGTTTTTTTTAATATTGCTTTATTTGAACGATTTCAACGATTAAAAAACTTTTAAAATGATTATTGGAAAACGCACGTTTTGAGCTTTAATCTGCGTTTTAACCCTAAACAGCATAAAACGACGAAATTTTTTTTTATTCGTTTTTTTTAAATTGCGCTATTTGGGAAAGATTTCAACGATTAAAAAAGCTTGAAAATTTTATTTTTGCAAAACAGCACGTTTTTAGTTTTTAAACTGCGTTTTTAAAGCAAAACAGCATAAAACGACGAATTTTTTTTTTATTCGTTTTTATTAATATTGCGTCTATTTGAAAAGATTTCAACGATCTAAAATGCTTGAAAATGCTTTTTTTTTAGCAAAACAGCACGCTTTAGTTTTTAAACTGCGTTTTAAGGAAAACAGCATAAAAAAAGACGAAATTTTTAATTGTTTTATTAATATTGCGTCTATTTGAACGATTTCAACGATTAAAAAAGCTTGAAAATGCTTATTTTAGCAAAACAGCACTTTTGAGTTTTTTTTCTGCGTTTTAACGCGTAAAAAAGCATAAAAACGACAAAATTTTTATTATTCGTTTTATATTTTATTGCGTCATTTGAACAATTTCAACGATTAAAAAAGCTTGAAAATGCTTTTTTTAGCAAAACAGCACGGGGTTTAATCTGCGTTTTAACGCGTAAAAAAGCATAAAACGACGAATTTTTATTATTCGTTTTTTTTATTGCTTCATTTGAACGATTTTAACGATCTAAAATGCTTGAAAGCTTATTTTGCAAAACAGCACGTTTTGAGTTTAATCTGCGTTTTAACGCGTAAAAAAGCATAAAACGACGAAATTTTTATTATTCGTTTTTTTAATATTGCCATTTGAAGATTTCAAGACAAAAGCGAAAAAAGCTTATTTTGAAAAAAGCACGTTTTGAGCTTTTTAATCGCGTTTTAACGCGTAAAAACATAAAAAAAGACGAATTTTTTTTCGTTTTTATTAATATTTTATTTTAACGGGTTTCAACGATTAAAATGCTTGAAAATGCTTATTTTAGCAAAACAGCACGTTTTGAGTTTTTAAACTGCGTTTTAACGCGTAAAAAAGCATAAAAAAGAAATTTTATTATTTGGTTTTTTAATATTGCGTTAATTTAACGATTTAACCACAAAATTTTTTGAAAAGTTATTTTAAAAAGCCATTTGTATTTCCGTTTTAAAAAATTTAAAAAGCTAAAACAAAAATTCGTTTTTATTTTTAGCGTTATTTTTAAAGATTCAACACTAAAAAGCGAAAATCTTTAAAATGCTTGAAAATGCTTATTTTAGCAAAACAGCACAGTTGGTTTAATCTGCGTTTAACGCGTAAAACAGCATAAAACGACGAATTTTATTATCTGTTTTTATTAATATTGCTTCTATTTGAACGATTTCAACGATCTAAAATGCTTAAATGCTTATTTTAGCAAACAGCACGTTTTTGAGCTTTTAATCTGCGTTTTAACGCGTAAAACAGCATAAAAACGAACGTTTTGACCTTTAATCTGCGTTTTAAACGCGTAAAACAGCATAAAAAACGACAATTTTTTATTATTCGATTTTTATTAATATTGCTTCTATTTGAACGATTTCAACGATCTAAATGCTTGAAAATGCTTATTTTAGCAAAACAGCACATTTTGAGCTTTAATCTGCGTTTAACGCGTAAACAGCATAAAAACGACAATTTTTTTATTATCTGCTCTTTTGCCATTATTGCGTCTATTTGAACGATTTCAACGATCTAAAATGCTTGAAAATGCTTATTTTGTAGCAAAAACAGCACGTTTTGAGTTTTAATCTGCGTTTTAACGCGTAAAACAGCATAAAACGACGAATTTTTATTATTTGTTTTTATTAATTTTGCTTCTATTTGAACGATTTTCAACGATCTAAAATGCTTGAAAATGCTTTATTTTAGGCAAAACAGCACGTTTTGAGTTTTAATCAGCGTTTTAACGCGTAAAACAGCATAAAACGACGAAATTTTTATTATTCGTTTTTATTAATATTGCGTCTATTTGAACGATTTCAACGATCTAAAAATGCTTGAAAATGCTTTTATTTTAGCAAAAAACAGCACGTTTTGAGCTTTACTCCCCAGCGTTTTAACGCGTAAACAGCATAAAAACGACGAAATTTTTAGTTTATTCGTTTTATTTTATTGCGTCTATTTGAACGATTTCAACGATCTAAAAATGCTTGAAAATGCTTATTTTAGCAAAACAGCACGTTTTGAGCTTTAATCTGCGTTTTAACGCGTAAAACAGCATAAAACGACGAATTTTTATTGCCCGTTTTTATTAATATTGCTTCTACTTGAACGATTTCAACGATCTAAAATGCTTGAAAATGTTTATTTTAGCAAAAACAGCACGTTTTGAGCTTTAATCTTGCGCCAACGCGTAAAACAGCATAAAAGACGACGAAATTTTTTATTATTCGTTTTATTAATATTGCGTCTATTTGAACGAGACTTCAACGATCTAAAATGCTTGAAAATGCTTATTTTAAAGCAAAACAGCACGTTTTGAGCTTACCCGGTGTTTTAACGCGTAAACAAAAGCATAAAAACGACGAAATTTTTATTATTCGTTTTTATTTTTATTGCGTCTATTTGAACGATTTCAACGATCTAAAAAATGCTTGAAAATGCTTATTTTAGCAAAACAGAAAAGCACGTTTTGAGCTTTAATCTGCGTTTTAACGCGTAAAACAGTTAGCATAAAACGACGAAATTTTTTATTATTCGTTTTATATTAATAATATTGCGTCCATTTGAACGATTTCAACGATCTAAAATGCTTGAAAATGCTTATTTTAGCAAAAACAGCATCGTTTGGAGCTTTTAATCTGCGTTTTAACGCGTAAACAGCACAAAACCGATTTAACGAAACATATATTGTTTTGAGCTTTTAATCTGCGTTTTAACGCGTAAAACAGCATATAAAACGACGAATTTTATTATTCGTTTTTATTAATATTGCGTCTATTTGAACGATTTCAACGATCTAAAAATGCTTGAAAAATGCTTATTTTAGCAAAACAGCACGTTTTGCGCTTTAATCTGCGTTTTAACGCGTAAAACAGCATAAAACGACGAATTTTTGCCATTCGCCTTTTTATTAATATTGCGTCTATTTGAACGTGATTTCAACAATCTAAAATGCTTGAAAATTTTATCATTTTAGCAAAAACAGCATGTTTTGAGCTTTATTCTGCGTTTTAACGCGTAAAAAAAAAAAAAAAAAATTTTTTTTTTTTTTTTTTTTTTTGGGTTTTTTTTTCCAAAAAAATTTTTTTTTTTTAAAAAAAACCCTTTTTTTAAATTTTTTAAAAAAAAAAAAAAAAAATTTTTTTTTTTTTTTTAAAAAATTTTTTTTTTTGGGGGCCAAAATTTTTTAAAATTTTTTTAAAAAAAAATTTTTTTTTTTTTTTTTAAAAAAAAAAAAAAAAATTTTTTTTTTTTTTTTTTGGGTTTTTTTTTTAAAACCCAAAAAATTTTTTTGGGGAAAAGGGCCTTTTTTTTTTTTTTAAGGGGAAAAAAAAAAAAAACCTTTTTTTTTTTTTTTTAAAATTTTTTTTTTTAAAATTTAAAAAATTTTTTAAAAAAATTTTAAAAATTTTTTTTTAATTTTAAAATTTTTTTTTAAAAAAAAAAAAAATTTTTTTTTTTTTTTTTTAAGTTTAAATTTTTTGGGGAAAAAAAAAAAAACCAAAATTTTTTTAACCCAAAAATTTTTTAAAAAAAAAAAATTTTTTTTTTTTTTAAAAAAATTTTTATTAAAATTTTTTTTAAAAAAAAAAAATTTTTTTAAAAAAAATTTTAAAAATTTTTTTTTAAAAAAAAAATTTAAAAAAAAATTTTTTTTTTTTAAAATTTTAAAAAAATTTTTTTTTTTTTTAAAAAATTTTTGGAAAAAAATTTTTAAAAAAATTTGGAAAAATTTTTTTTTAAAAAAAAAAAAAAGGAAAAAATTTTTTTTTTTTTTAAAAAAAAAAGGGGGGAAAATTTTTTTAATTTTTTTTTTTTCCCTTTTTTTTTAAAACAACCTTTAAATTTTTTTTTTTTAAAAAAAAAAACCCCCCTTTTTTTTTTTAAAAAAAAAAAAACCAAAAATTTTTTTTTTTTTTAAATTTTTTTTTTTTGGGAAAAAATTTTGGGTTTAAAATTTCTTTTTTAAAAAAAAAAAAGGGTTTTTTTTTTTTTTTAAAAAAAAATTTAAAAAGAAATTTTTTTTGTTTTAAAAAATTTTTTCTTTTTTAAAAACAACCTTTTAAATTTTTTTTGCTTTTTTTAAAAAAAAGCAAAAGGGGTTTTTTTTTTTTTAAAAAAGGTTTTTAAAAAAAAAATTTTTTTTTTGTTTTAAAATTTTTTTTTAAAAAAAAATTTTTGGGGCTTTAAAACCCCCCAAAAAAAAAAAAGGGGGTTTTTTTTTTTTTTTAAAAAATTTCCCAAAATTTTTTAAATTTTTTTTTTTTAAAAAAAATTTTTTTCCCCCCTTTTTTTTTTTTTTTAAAAAACAATTTTAAAAAATTTTTTTTTTTTAAAAAAAAAAAAGGGCGAATTTTTTAATTATTCGTTTTTATTAATATTTCTTTATTTGAACGATTTCAACGATCTAAAATGCTTGAAAATGCTTATTTTAGCAAAACAGCACGTTTTGGGTTTTTAAACAGCGTTTTAACGCGTAAAACAGCATGCGACGAAATTTTTATTATTCGTTTTTATTAATATTGCGTCTATTTGAACGATTTCAACGATCTAAAATGCTTGAAAATGCTTTATTTTGCAAACAGCACGTTTGAGTTTAATCTGCGTTTTAACGCGTAAAACAGCATAAAAACGACGAATTTTTATTATTCGTTTTTATTAATATTGTTCTATTTGAACGATTTCAACGATCTAAAATGCTTGAAAATGCTTATTTTAGCAAACAGCACGTTTGAGCTTTAACTGCGTTTTAACGCGTAAAAACAGCATAAAAAAGACGAATTTTTAATATTCGTTTTATTAATATTGCGTCTATTTGAACGATTTCAACGGGTCTAAAATGCTTGAAAATGCTTATTTTAGCAAAACAGCATGTTTTGAGCTTTAATCTGCGTTTTAACGCGTAAAACAGCATAAAAAACGACGAATTTTTATTATTCGTTTTTTAATATTGCGTCCATTTGAACGATTTCAACGATCTAAAATGCTTTAAATGCTTATTTTAGCAAAACAGCACGTTTTGAGTTTTAATCTGCGTTTTAACGCGTAAAAAAGCATAAAAAAGACGAATTTTTAATATTCGTTTTATTAATATTGCGCTATTTGAACGATTTCAACGATCTAAAATGCTTGAAAATGCTTATTTTAGCAAAACAGCACGTTTTGAGTTTTAATCTGCGCTTTTAAAGCAAAACAGCATAAAAAAAGACGAAATTTTTTTTATTCGTTTTTATTAATATTGCTTCTATTTGAACGATTTCAACGATCTAAAATGCTTGAAAATGCTTATTTTAGCAAAACAGCACGTTTTGAGCTTTTAATCTGCGTTTTAACGCGTAAAACAGCATAAAAACGATGAAATTTTATTTCGTTTTTATTAATATTGCGTCTATTTGAACGATTTCAACGATCTAAAATGCTTGAAAATGCTTATTTTAGCAAAACAGCACGTTTTGAAAACTTTATTCGCGTTTTAACGCGTAAAACAGCATAAAAACGACGAAATTTTTATTATTCGTTTTTTTTTTTATTGCGTCTATTTGAACGATTTCAACGATCTAAAATGCTTGAAAATGCTTATTTTAGCAAACAGCACGTTTTGATCTTTAATCTGCGTTTAACGCGTAAACAGCATAAAAACGACGAATTTTTTATTATTCGTTTTTATTAATATTGCGTCTATTTGAACGATTTCTGCTAACGATCTAAATGCTTGAAAATGCTTATTTTAGCAAAAATGTTAATGTTTTGAGCTTTTAAATCAGCGTTTTAACGCGCAAAACAGCATAAAAAGCGACGAAATTTTTATTATTCGTTTTTATTAATATTGCGTCTATTTTTGGAACGATTTCAACGATCTAAAATGCTTGAAAATGCTTTATTTTAGCAAAACAGCAATGTTTTGAGCTTTAATCTGCGTTTTAACGCGTAAAACAGCATAAAAATCGACGAATTTTTATTATTCGTTTTTATTAATATTGCTTCTATTTGAACGATTAACGATCTAAAATGCTTGGAAAATGCTTTATTTTGCGCAAAACAGCACGTTTCGAGCTTTAATCTGCGTTTTATCGCGTAAAACAGCATAAAAACGACGAAATTTTTATTATTCGTTTTTATTAATATTGCGTCTATTTTAAACGATTTCAACGATCTTAAAATGCTTGAAAATGCTTTATTTCAGCAAAACAGCACGTTTTGAGCTTTATTCTGCGTTTTAACACGTAAAAACAGCATAAAAACGACGAAATTTTATTATTCGTTTTTATTTTTATTGCGTCTATTTTGAACGATTTCGCAACGATCTAAAATGCTTGAAAAATGCTTATTTTAGCAAAAACAGCACGTTTTGAGCTTTAATCTGCGTTTTAACGCGTAAACAGCATGTAAAAATGACGAATTTTTATTATTCGTTTTTTATTAATATTGCTTCTATCGGAACGATTTCAACGATCTAAAATGCTTGAAAATGCTTATTTTAGCAAAACAGCACGTTTTGAGCTTTTAATCGCGTTTTAACGCGTAAAACAGCATAAAAACGACGAAATTTTTATTATTCGTTTTTATTAATATTGCGTCTATTTGAACGATTTCAACGATCTAAAATGCTTGAAAAATGCTTATTTTAGCAAAACAGCACGTTTTGAGTTTACTCAGCGTTTTAACGCGTAAACAGCATAAAAACGACGAAATTTTTATTATTCGTTTTTATTTTATTGCGTCTATTTGAACGATTTCAACGATCTAAAATGCTTGAAAATGCTTATTTTAGCAAAACAGCACGTTTTGAGTTTAATTTTGCGTTTTAACGCGTAAAACAGCATAAAACGACGAAAATTTTTTTTATTCGTTTTTTTTAAAATTTGGTCTATTTGAACGATTTCAACGATCTAAAAACTTGAAAATGCTTATTTTAGCAAAACAGCACGTTTTGAGCTTTAATCTGCGTTTTAACGCGTAAAACAGCATAAAACGACGAAATTTTTATTATTCGTTTTATTATGCGTCTATTTGAACGATTTCAACGATCTAAAATGCTTGAAAATGCTTATTTTAGCAAAACAGCACGTTTTGAGCTTTATTCTGCGTTTTAAGCGTAAAAAAAGCATAAAAAAGACGAAATTTTATTATTCGTTTTTATTTTATTGCGTCTATTTGAACGATTTCAACGATCTAAAATGCTTGAAAATGCTTATTTTAGCAAAAAAAGCACGTTTTGAGCTTTAATCTGCGTTTTTAAAGCGTAAAACAGCATAAAACGACGCATTTTTATTATTCGTTTTTATTAATATTGTTCTATTTGAACGATTTCCAACGATCTAAAATGCTTGAAAATGCTTTTTTTTGCAAAACAGCACGTTTTGAGCTTTAATCTGCGTTTTAACGCGTAAAACAGCATAAAACGACGAAATTTTTATTATTCGTTTTTTAAATTTAAAATTGCGTCTATTTGAACGATTTCAACGATCTAAAATGCTTGAAAATGCTTATTTTAGCAAAACAGCACGTTTTGAGCTTTTAATCTTAACGTATTAACGCGTAAAACAGCGCATAAAACGACGAAATTTTATTATTCGTTTTTTATTAATGGTATTGCTTCTATTTGATCGATTCAGCGATCTAAAATGCTTAATGCTTGTACAGCAAAACAGCACGTTTTGAGCTTTAATCAGCGTTTTAACGCGTAAACAGCATAAAACGACAGAAGGAATTTTGTTATTCGTTTTATTTTTAATGCGTCTATTTGAACGAATTTCAACGATCTAAAATGCTTGAAAATGCTTATTTTAGCAAACAGCACGTTTTGAAGACTTTAATCTGCGTTTTAACGCGTAAAACAACATAAAACGACAATTTTTTATTCGATTTTTATTAATGTTATTCTATTTGAACGATTTCAACGATCTAAAATGCTTGAAAATGTTTTATTTTAGCAAAACAGCGTTTTTAGCTTTAATCTGCGTTTTAACGCGTAAAACGGCATAAAACGACGAATTTTTATTATTATTCGTTTTTTATTAATATTGCACGTCTGTTGAACGATTTCAACGATCTAAAATGCTTGAAAATGCTTATTTTATAAAACAGCACGTTTTAGCTTTAATCTGCGTTTTAACGCGTAAAACAGCATAAAACGGCAGATTTTTTATTATTTGTTTTTATTAATTTTGCTTCTATTTGAACGATTTCAACGATCTAAAATGCTTGAAAATGCTTATTTTAGCAAAACAGCACGTTTTGAGCTTTAATCAGCGTTTTAACGCGTAAAACAACGCATAAAAAACGACGAAATTTTTTATTATTCGTTTTTTATTAATATTGCGTCTATTTGAACGATTTCAGCGATCTAAAATGCTTGAAAATGCTTATTTTAGCCAAAACAGCACGTTTTGAGCTTTTATTCTGCGTTTTAACGCGTAAAACAGCATAAAACGACGGGGGTACACCCATTATTCGTTTTATATTTTTATTGCGTCTATTTAGACGATTTCAGCGTCTAAAATGCTTGAAAATGCTTATTTTAGCAAAACAGCACGTTTTGAGCTTTAATCACTGCGTTTAACGCGTAAACAGCATAAAAACGGCCAATTTTTTATTATTCTTTTTATTAATATTGCTTCTATTTGAGACGATTTCAACGATCGTCTCTTGAAAATGTATTTTGGCAAAACAGCGCGTTTTGGGCTTTAATCTGCGTTTTAACGCGTAAACAGCATAAAACGACGAAATTTTATTATTCGTTTTTATTAATGGTAGCATCCTGTTGAACGATTTCAACGATCAAAATGCTTGAAAATGCTTATTTTGGCAAAACAGCAGCGCGTTTTGAGCTTTATTCTGCGTTTAACGCGTGAGCAGCATAAAACGGCGGTACTTTATTATTCGTTTTTTTTATTTTTGTGCGTCTATTTGAACGATTTCAACGATCTAAAATGCTTGAAAATGCTTATTTTAGCAAAACAGCACGTTTTGAGCTTTGAAAATCTGCGTTTTAACGCGTAAAACAGCATAAAACGACGAATTTTTTATTATTCGTTTTTTTATTAATATTGCTATTTAGCGAACGATTTCAACGATCTAAAATGCTTGAAAATGCTTATTTTAGCAAAACAGCACGTTTTTGAGCTTTAATCTGCGTTTTAACGCGTAAAACAGCATAAAAACGACGGAATTTTTGTATTATTCGTTTTATTAATGTGCGTCTGTTGAACGATTTCAACGATCTAAAATGCTTGAAAATGCTTATTTTAGCAAAACAGCACGTTTGAGCTTTATTCTGCAATTTAACGCGTAAAACAGCATAAAAACGACGAAATTTTTATTATTTGTTTTTATTTTTGTGCGTCTATTTGAACGATTTCAACGATCTAAAATGCTTGAAAATGCTTATTTTAGCAAACAGCACGTTTTGAGCTTTTAATCTGCGTTTTAACGCGTAAAGCAACATAAAACGACGAAATTTTATTATTCGTTTTTTGTTAATATTGCGTCCATTTTGAGACGATTTCAACGATCTAAAATGCTTTAAAATGCTTATTTGCTGGCGGCAGCACGTTTGCAGGCTTTAATCTGCGTTTTAACGCGTAAGAGCATAAAAACGACGAATTTTTTATTATTCGTTTTTTTATTAATATTGCTTCTATTTGAACGATTTCCAACGATCTAAAATGCTTGAAAATGCTTATTTTAGCAAAACAGCACGTTTTGAGCTTTAATCTGCGTTTTAACGCGTAAAACAGCATAAAACGACGAATTTTTTTATTATTCGTTTTTTTATTAATATTGCTTCTATTTGAACGATTTCAACGATCTAAAATAGCGAAAATGCTTATTTTATGGAAACAGCACGTTTTGAGCTTTAATCTGCGCACGTTTAACGCGTAAAACAGCATAAAACGACGAAATTTTATTGTTCGTTTTTATTAATATTGCGTCTATTTGAACGATTTCAACGATCTACGTCTTTGAGAAATGCTTATTTTAACAGCAAAACAGCACGTTTGAGCTTTATTCTACTTTAGCGCGTAAAACAGCATAAAACGACGAAATTTTTATTATTCGTTTTTTATTTTTGTGCGTCTATTTGAACGATTTCAACGATCTAAAATGCTTGAAAATGCTTATTTTATAGCGGGCAGCATTTGAGCTTTTAATCTGCGTTTTAGCAGCGTAAAACAGCATAAAACGACGAATTTTTATTATTCGTTTTTATTAATATTGCTTCTATTTGAACGATTTCAACGATCTAAAATGCTTGAAAATGCTTATTTTAGCAAAACAGCACATTTTGAGCTTTAATCTGCGTTTGCTGCGTAAAACAGCATAAACGACGGGAATTTATATTATTCGTTTTTATTATGTGCGTCTATTTGAACGATTTCAACGTTCAAATGCTTAAATGCTTGGCGCAGCAAAACAGCACATTTGGGCTTTATTCTGCGTTTTAACGAGTAAAACAGCATAAAACATTTGAAATTTTATTATTCATTTTTTTATTTTTTTATTGCGTCTATTTGAACGACTTCAACGATCTAAAATGCTTGAAAATGCTTACTTATTTTAGCAAAACAGCACGTTTTGAGCTTTAATCTGCGTATTAACGCGTAAAACAGCATAAAACGACGAAGGTACATTATTTCGTTTTTTATTAATATTGCGTCTATTTGAACGATTTCTAAAGATCTAAAATGCTTTAGAAAATGCTTATTTTAGCAAAACAGCACGTTTTGAGCTTTATTCTGCGTTTTAACGCGTAAGCGCGCAAAAACGGCAAATTTTTTATTATTCGTTTTTTATTTTTTATTGCGTCTGTTGAACGATTTCAACGATCTAAAATGCTTGAAAATGCTGCTTATTTTGGCAAAAACAGCACGTTTTTGAGCTTTTAATCACGATTTTAACGCGTAAAACAGCATAAAAACGACGAATTTTTATTATTTGTTTTTGATTAATATTGCTTCTATTTGATCGATTTCAACGTCTAAAATGCTTGAAAATGCTTATTTTAGCAAAACAGCGTTTGAGCTTTTAGTAAGCGTTTTAACGCGTAAACAGCATAAAACGACGGGGTACACATTATTCGTTTTATTTTTTGTGTGCGTCTATTTGAACGATTTCAACGATCTAAAATGCTTGAAAATGCTTATTTTAGCAAAACAGCACGTTTGAGCTTTAATCTGCGTTTTAACGCGTAAACAACATAAAACGACGAATTTTTATTATTCGTTTTTTATTAATATTAACTTCTGTTGAACGATTTCAACGATCTAAAAATGCTTGAAAATACTTGATATTTTTAGCAAAACAGCACGTTTTGAGCTTTTAATCTGCGTTTTAACGCGTAAACAGCATAAAAACGACGAAATTTTATTATTCGTTTTTTATTAATATTGCGTCTATTTGAACGATTTCCAGCGATACAAATGCTTGAAAATGCTTATTTAGCAAAACAGCACGTTTTGAGCTTTAATCTGCGTTTAACGTGACAGCATAAAACGGCGTTTTTATTATTCGTTTTTATTAATATTTAACTTCTATTTGAGGGCATTTCAGCGATCTAAAATGCTTGAAAATGCTTATTTTAGCAAAACAACACGTTTGAGCTTTATTCTGCGATTTAACGCGTAAAACAGCATAAAACGACGAAATTTTATTATTTGTTTTATTTTTTGTGCGTCTATTTGAACGATTTCAACGATCTAAAATGCTTGAAAATGCTTATTTTAGCAAAACAGCACGTTTGAGGCTTTAATCTGCGTTTTAACGCGTAAAACAGCATAAAAACGACAGAAATTTTTATTATTCGTTTTATTAATATTGCGTCCATTTAGACGATTTCAACGATCTAAAATGCTTTAAATGCTTATTTAGCAAAACAGCGCGTTTGGGCTTTAATCTGCGTTTTAACGCAAACAACATAAAACGACGAATTTTTTATTATTCGTTTTTATTAATATTGCTTCTATTTGAACGATTTCAACGATCTAAAATGCTTGAGAAAATGCTTATTTTAGCAAAACAGCACGTTTTGAGCTTTAATGCGTTTTGTAAAACAACATAAAACGACAGATTTTTATTATTCGTTTTTTATTAATATTGCTTCTATTTTGAACGATTTCAACCATCTACAAATGCTTGAAAATGCTTATTTTGTAAAACAGCACGTTTTGAGCTTTAATCTGCATTTTAACGCGTAAAGCAACATAAAAACGACGAAATTTTATTATTCGTTTTTTAATTAATATTGCGTCTATTTAGACGATTTCAACGATCCCTGAAATGCTTGAAAATGCTTATTTTGAAACAGCGTTTTGAGCTTTATTCTGCGTTTTAACGCGTAAAACAACATAAAACGACGAAATTTTTATTATTCGTTTTTTATTTTTTATTGCGTCTGTTGAACGTTCAACGATCTAAAATGCTTGAAAATGCTTATTTAGCAAAACAGCATTTTGAGCTTTTAATCTGCGTTTAACTTGCGTAAAACAGCATAAAAACGACGAATTTTTATTATTCGTTTTATTAATATTGCTTCTATTTGAACGATTTTCAACGATCACAAATGCTTGAAAATGCTTATTTTTAGCGTAGCAAACAGCACGTTTTGAGCTTTAATCTGCGTTTAACGCGTAAACGCTTGCCAAAACGGCAAGGCGCATTATTCGTTTTATTAATATTGCGTCTATTTGTGAACGATTTCAACGTTCTAAAATGCTTGAAAATGCTTATTTTAACAAAACAGCACATTTGGGCTTTATTCTGCGTTTAACGAGTAAAACAGCATAAAACGACGAAATTTTTTATTATTCATTTTTATTTTTATTGCGTCTATTTGAACGACTTCAACGATCTAAAATGCTTGAAAATGCTTATTTTAGCAAAACAGCACGTTTTGAGCTTTAATCGCGCGTATTAACGCGTAAACAGCATAAAAACGACGAAATTTTTATTATTCGTTTTTTGTAATATTGCGTCTATTTGAACGATTTCAAAAGATAAAATGCTTGAAAATGCTTATTTTAGCAAAACAGCACGTTTTGAGCTTATTCTGCGCGTTTTAGCGCGTAAAACAGCATAAAACGACGAAATTATTTATTATTCGTTTTTATTTTATTGCGTCTATTTGAACGATTTCAGCTTTGATCTAAAATGCTTGAAAATGCTTATTTTAGCAAAACAGCGTTTGAGCTTTTAATCTACACGTTTTGCAGCAGCGTAAAACAGCATAAAAACGACGAATTTTTTATTATTTGTTTTTGATTAATATTGCTTCTATTTGATCGATTTCAACGATCTAAAATGCTTAATGCTTAGTTTAGCAAAACAGCACGTTTGAGCTTTAATCAGCGTTTTAACGCGTAAAACAGCATAAAAACGACGAAATTTTATTATTCGTTTTTATTTTTTATTTGCGTCTATTTGAACGGTTCAACGATCTAAAATGCTTGAAAATGCTTATTTTAGCAAAACAGCGTTTTGAGCTTTAATCTGCGTTTAACGCGTAAAACAACATAAAAACGACGAATTTATTATTCGTTTTTATTAATATTGCTTCTATTTGAACGATTTCAACAGTCTAAAATGCTTGAAAATACTTATTTTAGCAAAACAGCACGTTTTGAGCTTTTAATCTGCGTTTTAACGCGTAAAACAGCATAAAACGGCAGGGGTACATTATTCGTTTTTTATTAATATTGCGTCTATTTGAACGATTTCAACGATCTAAAATGCTTGAAAATGCTTATTTTATGAAAACAGCACGTTTTGAGCTTTAATCTGCGTTTTAACACGTAGAACAGCATAAAAACGACGAATTTTTATTATTCGTTTTATTATATTGCTTCTGTTGAACGATTTCAACGATCTAAAATGCTTGAAAATGCTTATTTTTAGCAAAACAGCACGTTTTGAGCTTTAATCGCGTTTTAGCGCGTAAAAACAGCATAAAAACGACGAAATTTTTATTATTCGTTTTTATTAATATTGCGTCTATTTGAACGATTTCAACGATCTAAAATGCTTGAAAATGCTTATTTTTAGCAAAACAGCACGTTTTGAGCTTTATTCTGCGTTTTAACGCGTAAAACAGCATAAAAACGACGAAATTTTTGTTATTTGTTTTATATAAAATGCTTGAAAATGCTTATTTTGGCAAAACAGCACGTTTGAGGCTTTAATCTGCGTTTTAACGCGTAAAACAGCATAAAAACGACGAATTTTTATTATTCGTTTTTTTATTAATATTGCTTCTATTTGAACGATTTCAACTTGATCACAAAATGGCAGAAAATGCTTATTTTAGCAAAACAGCACGTTTTGAGCTTTAATCTGCGTTTTAACGCGTAAAACGGCAAAACGACGAAATTTTTATTATTCGTTTTTATTTTTATTGCGTCTGTTGAACGATTTCAACGATCTAAAATGCTTGAAAAATGCTTATTTTAGCAAAACAGCACGTTTTGAGTTTTTAATCTGCGTTTTAACGCGTAAAACAGCATAAAACGACGAATTTTTATTATTCGTTTTTATTAATATTTGAAAACTCTATTTGAACGATTTCAACGATCTAAAATGCTTGAAAATGCTTATTTTAGCAAAACAGCACGTTTTGAGCTTTAATCTGCGTTTTAACGCGTAAAACAGCACTCCGCGAGCGAAATTTTTATTATTCGTTTTTGCTATTAATATTGCGTCTATTTGAACGATTTCAACGTTCTAAAATGCTTGAAAATGCTTATTTTAAGCAAAACAGCACATTTGGGCTTTATTCTGCGTTTTTAACGAGTAAAACAGCATAAAAACGACAGAAATTTTTATTATTCATTTTTTATTTTTTATTGCGTCTATTTGAACGACTTCAACGGTCAAATGCTTGAAAATGCTTATTTTAGCATAACAGCACGTTTGAGCTTTAATCTGCGTATTAACGCGTAAAACAGCATAAAACGACGAAATTTTTATTATTCGTTTTTATTAATATTGCGTCTATTTAGACGATTTCAAGATCTAAAATGCTTGAAAATGCTTATTTTGTAGCAAAACAGCACGTTTTGAGCTTGTTCTGCGTTTTAACGCGTAAAACAACATAAAAGCGACGAAATTGTTATTATTCGTTTTTATTTTATTTGCGTCTATTTGAACGATTTCAACGATCTAAAATGCTTTGAAAATGCTTATTTTTAGCAAAACAGCGTTTGAGCTTTAATCTACGTTTTAACGCGTAAAACAGCATAAAACGACGAATTTTTTGTATTTATTTGTTTTTGATTAATGTGCTTCTATTTGATCGATTTCAACGATCTAAAATGCTTAAATGCTTATTTTAGCAAAACGGCACGTTTTGAGCTTTAATCAGCGTTTTAACGCGTAAAACAGCATAAAAACAGAATTTTATTATTCGTTTTTATAGTATTGCTCTATTTGAACGATTTCAACGATCTAAAATGCTTGAAAATGCTTATTTTAGCAAAACAGCACGTTTTGAGCTTTAATCTGCGTTTTAACGCGTAAAACAACATAAAACGACGAATTTTTATTATTCGTTTTTTATTAATATTGGCTCTATTTGAACGATTTCAACGATCTAAAATGCTTGAAAATGCTTATTTTAGCAAAACAGCACATTTTGAGCTTTAATCTGCGTTTAACGCGTAAACAGCATAAAACGACAATTTTTATTATTCGTTTTTTATTAATATTGCGTCTATTTAACGATTTCAACGATCTAAAATGCTGAAAATGCTTATTTTAGCAAAACAGCACGTTTTGAGCTTTATCTGCGTTTTAACGCGTAAAACAATAAAACGAGAATTTTTATTATTCGTTTTTATTTTATTGCGTCTATTGAACGATTTAAGATCAAAATGCTTGAAAATCGCTATTTAGCAAAACGGCACGTTTTGAGCTTTTAATCTACGTTTTAACGCGTAAAACAACATAAAACGACGAAATTTTTATTATTCGTTTTTTTATTAATATTTAACATTTGAACGATTTCAACGATTAAAATGCTTGAAAATGCTTTTTTAGCAAAACAGACGTTTGATTTAATCTGCGTTTAAACGCGTAAAAACGATAAAACGATGAAATTTTTTATTATTCGTTTTTATTAATATTGCGTCATTTGAAGATTTCCGAAAGCTAAAATGAAAAAAGCGTATTTAGCTAAAACAGCGTTTTAGCTTTAACTGCATTTTAACGCGTAAACTTTTAAAACGAAATTTTTTATTTCGTTTTAATTTTTTGAACGATTTCAACGTCTAAAAGCAGAAATTTTATTTTAGAAACTGCGTTTTGAGCTTTAACTACGTTTTAAGCGTAAAACAGCATTAAACGCAATTTTTATATTCGTTTATTAATATTGCGTCTAATAACATTTCAACGATCAAAATGCTTGAAAATGCTTATTTTAGCAAAACAGCACGTTTGAGCTTTAATCTGCGTTTTAACGCGTAAAACAGCATAAAAACGACGAATTTTATTATTCGTTTTTATTAATATTGCTCTATTTGAACGATTTCAACGATCTAAAATAGCTTGAAAATGCTTATTTTTAAAAAACAGCACGTTTGAGCTTTATCTGCGTTTTAACGCGTAAACAAGCATAAAACGACGAAATTTTTTATTATTCGTTTTTTATTAATATTGCGTCTATTTGAACGATTTCAACGATCTAAAATGCTTGAAAATGCTTATTTTTAGCAAAACAGCACGTTTTGAGCTTTAATCTGCGTTTTAACGCGTAAAACACATAAAACGACGAAATTTTTATTATTGTTTTTATTTATTGGTCTATTTGAACGATTTCAACGATCTAAAATGCTTGAAAATGCTTATTTTAGCAAAACAGCACGTTTTGAGCTTTAATCTGCGTTTTAAGCGTAAAAACAGCATAAAACGACGAATTTTTATTATTCGTTTTTATTATATTGCTTCTTTGAACGATTTCAACGATCTAAAATGCTTGAAAATGCTTTTTTAGCAAAACAGCACGTTTTGAGCAATCTGCGTTTTAACGGTAAACACATAAACGACGAATTTTTTATTATTCGCTTTTTATTAATATTGCTTCTATTTGAACGATTTTAACGATCTAAAATCGGAAATGCTTATTTTAAAAACAGCAGTTTGAGCTTAATCCGTTTTACCGTAAAACAATAAAACGACAATTTTTATTATTCGTTTTTAATATTGTTCTATTTGAACGATTTCAGCGATCTAAATCGAAAACTAATAGCAAAAACAGCACGTTTTT
>NW_027047062.1:2500-17738 GCF_025399875.1 Dalotia coriaria
AAAAAAGCAAAAAAAGACGAATTTTTATTATTGTTTTATTTATTATCAATTTGAACGATTTCACGATCTAAAATGCTTTGAAAATGCTTATTTTAGCAAAACAGCACGTTTTGAGCTTTATTCTGCGTTTTAACGCGTAAAACAGCATAAAAACGACGAAATTTTTATTATTCGTTTTTATTAATATTGCGTCTTTTGAACGATTTCAACGATCTAAAAATGCTTGAAAATGCTTATTTTAGCAAAACAGCACGTTTTGAGCTTTAATCTGCGTTTTAACGCGTAAAACAGCATAAAAAACGACGAAATTTTATTATTCGTTTTTATTTTTATTGCGTCTATTTGATCGATTCCCAAAGATCTAAAATGCTTGAAAATGCTTTTTTTTAGCAAAACAGCACGTTTTGAGCTTTAATCTGCGTTTTAACGCGTAAAAGCATAAAAACGACGAATTTTTTTTTATTCGTTTTTATTAATATTGCATCAATTTGAACGATTTCAACGATCTAAAATGCTGAAAATGCTTATTTTAGCAAAACAGCACGTTTTGAGTTTTTAAACTGCGTTTTAACGCGTAAAACAGCATAAAACGACGAAATTTTTATTATTTGTTTTATTAATATTGCGCCTATTTGAACGATTTCAACGATCTAAAATGCTTGAAATTGCTTATTTTAGCAAAACAGCACGTTTTGAGCTTTTTTTCTGCGTTTTAACGCGTAAAACAGCATAATAACGACGAAATTTTTATTATTCGTTTTTATTTTATTGCGTCTATTTGAACGATTTCAACGATCTAAAATGCTTGAAAATGCTTATTTTAGCAAAACAGCACGTTTTGAGCTTTTTAAACTGCGTTTTAACGCGTAAAACAGCATAAAACGACGAAATTTTTATTATTCGTTTTTATTAATATTGCGTCTATTTGAACGATTTCAACGATCTAAAATGCTTGAAAATGCTTATTTTAGCAAAACAGCACGTTTTGAGCTTTAATCTGCGTTTTAACGCGTAAAACAGCATAAAAACGACGAAATTTTTATTATATCGTTTTTTTTAATATTGCGTCTATTTGAACGATTTCAACGATCTAAAATGCTTGAAAATGCTTATTTTAGCAAAACAGCACGTTTTGAGCTTTATTCTGCGTTTTAACCGTAAAACAGCATAAAACGACGAAATTTTCATTTTTCGTTTTTATTTTTATTGCGTCTATTTGGAACGATTTCAACGATCTAAAATGCTTGAAAATGCTTATTTTAGCAAAACAGCCGTTTTGAGCTTTTAATCTGCGTTTTAACGCGTAAAACAGCATAAAACGACGAATTTTTTATTATTCGTTTTATTAATATTGCGTCTATTTGAACGATTTCAACGATCTAAAATGCTTGAAAATGCTTATTTTAGCAAAACAGCACGTTTTGAGCTTTATATCTGCGTTTTAACGCGTAAAACAGCATAAAAACGACGAATTTTTATTATTCGTTTTTATTTTATTGCGTCTATTTGAACGATTTCAACGATCTAAAATGCTTGAAATGCTATTTTAGCAAAACAGCACGTTTTGAGCTTTAATCTGCGTTTTAACTCTGTAAAACAGCATAAAAACGACGAATTTTTATTATCTCGTTTTTATTAATATTGCTTCTATTGGACGATTTCAACGATCTAAAATGCTTGAAAATGCTTATTTTAGCAAAACAGCACGTTTTGAGCTTTAATCTGCGTTTTAACGCGTAAAACAGCATAAAACGACGAATTTTTATTATTCGTTTTTATTAATATTGGGTCCATTTGAACGATTTCAACGATCTAATGCTTGAAAATGCTTATTTTAGCAAAACAACACGTTTTGAGCTTTAATCTGCGTTTTAACGTAAACAACATAAAAACGACGAATTTTTATTATTCGTTTTTATTAATATTGCTTCTATTTGAACGATTTCAGCGATCTAAAATGCTTGAAAATGCTTATTTTAGCAAAACAGCACGTTTGAGCTTTATTCTGCGTTTTAACGCGTAAAACAGCATAAAACGACGAATTTTTATTACTCGTTTTTATTAATATTGCGTCTATTTGAGCGATTTCAACGATCTAAAATGCTTGAAAATGCTTATTTAGCAAAACAGCACGTTTTGAACTTTAATCTGCGTTTTAACGCGTAAAACAGCATAAAATGACGAATTTTTATTATTCGTTTTTATTAATATTGCTTCTATTTAAACGATTTCAACGATCTATAATGCTTGAAAATGCTTATTTTAGCAAAACAGCACGTTTTGAGCTTTAATCTGCGTTTTAACGCGTAAAACAGCATAAAACGACGAAATTTTTATTATTCGTTTTTATTAATATTGCGTCTATTTGAACGATTTCAACGATCTAAAATGCTTGAAAATGCTTATTTTAGCAAAACAGCACGTTTTGAGCTTTTAATCAGCGTTTTAACGCGTAAACCAACATAAAAAGACGATTTTTTTTATTCGTTTTTATTAATATTTCTCTATTTAAACGATTTCAACGATCTAAAATGCTTGAAAATGCTTATTTTAGCAAAACAGCACGTTTTGAGCTTTTAATCTGCGTTTTAACGCGTAAAACAGCATAAAGGACGAAATTTTTTTTATTCGTTTTTATTAATATTGCTCTATTTGAACGATTTCAACGATCTAAAATGCTTGAAAATGCTTATTTTAGCAAAACAGACGTTTTGAGCTTTAATCTGCGTTTTAACGCGTAAAACAGCATAAAAAAGACGAATTTTTTATTATTCGTTTTTATTAATATTGCGTCTATTTGAACGATTTCAACGATCTAAAATGCTTTAAAATGCTTATTTTAGCAAAACAGCACGTTTTGAGCTTTTAATCAGCGTTTTAACGCGTAAAACAGCATAAAACGACGAAATTTTATTATTCGTTTTTATTAATATTGCGTCTATTTGAACGATTTTAGCGATTAAAATGCTTGAAAATGCTTATTTTAGCAAAACAGCACGTTTTGAACTTTAATCTGCGTTTTAACGCGTAAAACAACATAAAAAAGACGAAATTTTTATTATTCGTTTTATTAATATTGCGTCTATTTGAACGATTTCAACGATCTAAAATGCTTGAAAATGCTTTTTTTTAGCAAAACAGCACGTTTTGAGCTTAATCTGCGTTTTAATGCGTAAACAGCATAAAACGACGAATTTTTATTATTCGTTTTTATTAATATTGCTTCTATTTGAACGATTTCAACGATCTAAAATGCTTGTAAATGATTATTTTAGCAAAACAGCACGTTTTGAGCTTTAATTTGCGTTTTAACGCGTAAAAGCAGCATAGAAACGACGAAATTTTTATTATTCGTTTTATTAATATTGCGTCTATTTGAACGATTTCAACGATTTAAAATGCTTGAAAATGCTTATTTTAGCAAAACAGCACGTTTTGAGCTTTAATCTGCGTTTTAACGCGTAAAACAGCATAAAAACGATGAAATTTTTATTATTCGTTTTTATTTTTATTGCGTCTATTTGAACGATTTCAACGATCTAAACGCGAAAATGCTTATTTTAGCAAACAGCACTTTTGAGCGTTAATCTGCGTTTTAACGCGTAGAACAGCAATAAACGACGAATTTTATTATTGTTTTTATAATTGCTTCTATTTGAACGATTTCAACGATCTAAAATGCTTGAAAATGCTTATTTTACAAACAGCACGTTTTGACTTTTTTCTGCGTTTTAAGGGAAAACTAAAACGACGGGAAAAATTTATTATCGTTTTTATTTTTGCGTCTATTTGAACATTTTAACGATCTAAAATGCTTGAAAATGCTTATTTTAGCAAAACAGCACTTTGCAGGCGTTGAAATCACCCGCCCGTTTCAACGCGTAGAACAACAATAAAACGACGAATTTTTTATTATTCGTTTTTTATTAATATTTAGCTTCTATTTGAACGATTTCAACGATCTAAAATGCTTGAAAATGCTTATTTTAGCAAAACAGCACGTTTTGAGCTTTATTCTGCGTTTTAACGCGTAAAACAGCATAAAACGACAGAAATTTTTATTATTCGTTTTGTTAATGTGCGTCTATTTGAACGATTTCAACGATCTAAAATGCTTGAAAATGCTTATTTTACATAGCAAAACAGCACGTTTTTGAGCTTTTAATCTGCGTTTTAACGCGTAAAACAGCATAAAACGACGAAATTTTTATTATTCGTTTTATTTTTATTGCGTCTATTTGATCGATTCAACGATCTAAAATGCTTGAAAATGCTTATTTTAGCAAAACAGCACGTTTTGAGCTTTAATCTGCGTTTTTTAACGCGTAAAACGCTTTATAAAACGACGAATTTTTATTATTCGTTTTTTTTTTACAGTAATATTACTCAATTTGAACGATTTCAACGATCGTCTTGAAAATGCTTATTTTAGCAAAACAGCACGTTTGAGCTTTAATCTGCGTTTTAGCGCGTAAAACACCAGCATAAAAACGACGAAATTTTTATTATTTGTTTTTTATTAATATTGCGCCTATTTGAACGATTTTAACGATCTAAAATGCTTGAAATTGCTTATTTTTAGCAAAACAGCACGTTTTGAGCTTTATTCTGCGTTTTTAACGCGTAAAACAGCATAATAACGACGAAATTTTTATTATTCGTTTTTATTTTTATTGCGTCTATTTGAACGATTTCAACGGTCTAAAATGCTTGAAAGTAGCAGTACAGCAAAACAGCACGTTTTGGGGCTTTAATCCTGCGTTTAACGCATCAAAACAGCATAAAACGACGAATTTTTATTATTCGTTTTTATTATCATTACTTCTATTTGAACGATTTCAACGATCTAAAAATGCTTAGAAAATGCTTATTTTAGCGAAACGGCACGTTTGAGCTTTAATCTGCGTTTTAACGCGTAAAAACAGCATAAAACGACAGAATTTTTATTATACGTTTTTATTAATATTGCGTCTGTTGAACGATTTCAACGATCCCTACCAAAATGCTTGAAAAGTACTTATTTTAGCAAAACAGCACGTTTGAGCTTTATTCTGCGTTTTTAACGCGTAAAACCAACATAAAAACGACAGGTACATATTATTCGTTTTTTGTTTTATTGCGTCTATTTGAACATTTCAACGATCTAAATGCTTGAAAATGCTTATTTTAGCAAAACAGCACGTTTTGAGCTTTTAATCTGCGTTTTAACGCGTAAAACAGCATAAAACGACGAAATTTTATTATTCGTTTTTATTAATGTGCACGTCTATTTGAACGATTTCAACGATCTAAAATGCTTGAAAGTACTTATTTTTAGCAGCAAAACAGCACGTTTTGAGCTTTATTCTGCGTTTAACGCGTAAAACAGCATAAAACGACAGGAATTTTTATTATTCGTTTTTATTTTTATTGCGTCTATTTGAACGATTTCAACGATCTAAAATGCTTGAAAATGCTTATTTTTAGCAAAACAGCACGTTTGAGCTTTAATCTGCGTTTAACTCGTAAAACAGCATAAAACGACAATTTTTATTATTCGTTTTTTATTAATATTATATTGGAACGATTTCAACGATCTAAAATGCTTGAAAATGTATTTTAGCAAAACAGCACGTTTTGAGCTTTAATCTGCGTTTAACGCGTAAAACAACATAAAACGACAGATTTATTTTTATTATTCGTTTTTTATTAATATTGGAGTCCATTTGAACGATTTAACGATCTAAAAATGCCAGAAAATGCTTATTTAGCAAAACAACACGTTTTGAGCTTTAATCTGCGTTTTAACGCGTAAAACAACATAAAACGACAGATTTTTATTATTCGTTTTTAATATTAGCTATTTGAACGATTTCAGCGATCTAAAATGCTTGAAAATACTTATTTTAGCAGCAAAACAGCACGTTTTGGAAGGCTTTATTCTGCGTTTTAACGCGGCAAAACAACATAAAAACGACGGGGAATTTTATTACTCGTTTTTATTAATATTGCGTCTATTTGAGCATTCAGCGATCTAAAATGGCAGAAAATGCTTATTTTATAAAACCAGCACGTTTGAACTTTTAATCTACTGCGTTTTTAACGCGTAAAACAGCAAAAATGACGAATTTTTTATTATTCGTTTTTTATTAATATTGCTTCTATTTAAACGATTTCAACGATCTATAATGCTTGAAAATGCTTATTTTAGCAAAACAGCACGTTTTGAGCTTTAATCTGCGTTTTGCAACGCGTAAAACAGCATAAAACGACATTTTTTTATTATTCGTTTTTTTTTTTTTATTAATATTTGAAATCTGTTGAACGATTTCAACGATCTAAATGCTTAGAAAATGCTTATTTTAGCAAAACAGCACGTTTTGAGCTTTAATCTGCGTTTAACGCGTAAAACAGCATAAAATGACGATTTTTTTTATTATTCTCGTTTTATTAATATTTCTTCTATTTAAACGATTTCAACGATCTAAAATGCTTGAAAATGCTTATTTTTAGCAAAACGAAAAGCACGTTTGAGCTTTAATCTGCGTTTTAACGCGTAAAACAGCATAAAAGGACAGAAATTTTATTATTCGTTTTTTTATTAATATTGCTTCTATTTGAACGATTTCAGCGATAAAATGCTTGAAAATGCTTATTTTAGCAAAACAGCACGTTTTGGTGAGCTTTTAATCTGCGTTTTAACGCGTAAACAGCATAAAACGACGAATTTTTATTATTCGTTTTATTAATATTGCGTCTATTTGAACGATTTCCAGTCAAATCTTTTAAAATGCTTATTTTTATGAAAACAGCACGTTTTGAGCTTTAATCCAGCCGTTTTAACGCGTAAAACAACATAAAAACGACGAAATTTTTTATTATTCGTTTTTTTATTAATAGTAAGTATTTGAACGATTTTATGCGATCTAAAATGCTTGAAATGCTTATTTTAGCAAAACAGCACGTTTTGAACTTTAATCTGCGTTTTAACGCGTAAAACAGCATAAAACGACGAAATTTTTATTATTCGTTTTTATTAATATTTGCGTCTATTTG
Source organism: Dalotia coriaria (assembly GCF_025399875.1). NCBI lineage: Eukaryota > Metazoa > Arthropoda > Insecta > Coleoptera > Staphylinidae > Dalotia > Dalotia coriaria. The sequence goes on from NW_027047062.1 coordinate 9,536, forward strand.
AACGATTTCAACGATCTAAATGCTTGAAAATGCTTATTTTAGCAAAACAGCACGTTTTTGAGCTTTTAATCGGCGTTTTAATGCGTAAAACAGCATAAAACGACGAATTTTTTTATTATTCGTTTTTATTAATAGCTTCTATTTGAACGATTTCAACGATCTAAAATGCTTGTAAATGATTATTTTAGCAAAACAGCGTTTGAGCTTTTGAATTTGCGTTTTAACGCGTAAGCAGCATAGAAACGACGAAATTTTATTATTCGTTTTTTATTAATATTGCGTCTATTTGAACGATTTCAACGATTTAAAATGCTTGAAAATGCTTATTTTAGCAAAACAGCACGTTTTGAGCGTTTTAAACTGCGTTTTAACGCGTAAAACAGCATAAAACGACGAAATTTTTATTGTTTTTATTAAATTGCGTTTTATTTGAACGATTTCAACGATCAAAATGCTTGAAAATGCTTATTTTAGCAAAACAGCACGTTTTGAGCTTTAATCTGCGTTTTAACGCGTAAAACAGCAAAAACGACAATTTTTATTATTCGTTTTATTAATATTGCGTCTATTTAACGATTTCAACGATCTAAAATGCTTGAAAATGCTTATTTTAGCAAAACAGCACGTTTGAGCTTTAATCTGCGTTTTAAGCGTAAAACAGCTATAAAACGAATTTTATTATTGTTTTTATTAATATTGCTTCTATTTGAACGATTTCAACGATCAAAATGCTTGAAATGCTTATTTTAGCAAAACAGCACGTTTTGAGCTTTATTCTGCGTTTTAACGCGTAAAACAGCATAAAACGACGAAATTTTTATTATTCGTTTTTATTTATTATTGCGTCTATTTGAACGATTTCAACGATCTAAAATGCTTGAAAATGCTTATTTTAGCAAAACAGCACGTTTTGAGCTTTTAATCTGCGTTTTAAGCGTAAAACAGCATAAAAACGACGAATTTTTTTATTCGTTTTTATTAATATTCGTCATTTGAACGATTTCAACGATCTAAATCTTGAAAACTTATTTTAGCAAAACAGCACGTTTTGAGCTTTATCTGCGTTTTAACGCGTAAAACAGCATAAAACGACGAATTTTTATTATTCGTTTTTTAAATTTTTCGTCTATTTGAACGATTTCAACGATCTAAAATGCTTGAAAATGCTTATTTTAGCAAAACAGCACGTTTTGAGCTTTAATCTGCGTTTTAACGCGTAAAACAGCATAAAACGACGAATTTTTATTATTCGTTTTTATTATATTGTTCTATTTGAACGATTTCAACGATCTAAAATGCTTGAAAATGCTTATTTTAGCAAACAGCACGTTTTGAGCTTTAATCTGCGTTTTAACGCGTAAAACGCATAAAACGACAAATTTTTATTAATGTTGTTTTTTTTTGCGATTTTCAACGATCTAAAGTGAAAAGTTTTTGAGAAAAGCATTTGATTTTACCGTTTTAAGCGTTAAGCTAAAACGAAAAATTTTAGACGTTTTTATTATTCGTTTCTTTTAAGATTTGCATCGATCTTTAAATGCTTGAAATGCAATTTTGAAAAGCACGTTTTGAGCTTAACTGCACGTTTTGAAGCTAAATCAGCATAAAAAGCAAATTATAAGTTTTTTAATTTGCGTCTTTTAACGATCATGCTCTTGAAAATGCTTATTTTCAAAACACACGTTTTGAATAAATCTTTTTTGCGAAAACGTTAAACGACGATTTTATTATTGTTTTTATTAATTGCGATTACATTAACGTCTAAATTTAAAATTTTTTTCAAAGACGATTTTGAGCTTTAATGCTTTAAATCTAAACAGCAAAAACACGATTTTTTTATTGCTTTTTAACGTAATCACATAACTGACGATTTCAACGATTCGAAATGCTTAATAATGCTTATTTTGAAAGAGTTTACGATCTAAATGCGTAAAACATTTAAAACGACGACTTTTTTTATTCTTTATTTGGTTTTAACGTTAACGACTAAAAGCTTGAAAATTTCTTATTTTTTATTAAACAACACGTCTTTTTTGATCGATTTCAACGTCTAAAAAGCATTAAAAGAATTATTTTAAAACGCCGTTTGAACTATTAATCTGCGTTTTGAACGTAAACAGCATAAAAACATTATTATTGTTTTTATTAAAAGCTTCATTTGAAGCTTTTCAACGATTTAAGCGTAAAATGCTTAAATAGCAAATTACGTTTTGAGTTTTTAATCTGCGTTTTTAAGCGAATCAACATAAAAACGACGAATTTTTATTTTTATTAAAAGCACGTTTTGAACTTTAACTCGTTTTGCGAAAATGCATAAAATTGAGCAATTTATTACGTTTTATTTAATCTGCGTTTTAACGTAAACGTTAAAATTAAATGCTTAATTATTCATTTTAAATATCCCTTTTATTTAAATCTTAACGATCTAATGCTTAAAATGCTATTAGCAAAACAGCAATTTTAGTTTTATCTGCGTTTTCCGTAACAGCATGCAAAATTTTAAATGCTTATTTTAAAAACAGCACGTTTTACAACTTTTAACCGAAAACTTTTGAAAAACATTTTTTTATTTTAATTCGTTTTATTTAAACGATTAAACAAATCTTAAATGCTTTTTAAAAGCGTCATTTGAACGTTTCAACGTTAAATGCTAAAATGCATTTGCAAATTTTGTTATAGTTTACTAAACACTTAAAAGTTGAAAAGCTTTTTTTTTTAAAAAAAAATTTTTTTCTTTTGCGTTTTTAACGCGTAAAACAGCTTATAAAACGACGAGGTACATTATTCTGCGTTTTGTGATAATATTGCGCGTCTACATTTGAGCGATTTCAGCGATCTAAAATGCTTGAAAATGCTTATTTTAGCAAAACGAAAGCACGTTTGAGCTTTAATCTGCGTTTCAACGTAAAACGGCAAAACGACAATTTTTTTATTATTCGTTTTTATTATGCTCTATTTGGTTTTGCGATTTCAACCACATCTAAAATGCTTGAAAAATGCTTGTTTTAGCAAAACGGCGTTTGAACTTAATCTGCGTTTAACGCGTAAGAAGCAACGCAAAACGACAGGGTACGGTTTTGCGTAATATTGCGTCTATTTCGAGACGTTCCAGCGATCTAAAATGCTTGAAAATGCTTATTTTAGCAGCAAAACAGCACGTTTGGCCAGGCTTTTAATCTGCGTTTTAACGCGTACGGCAGCATAAAAACGTTACGCATTATTCGTTTTTATTAATATTGCTTCTTTGAACGATTTCAACGATCTAAAAATGCTTGAAATACTTATTTTAGCAGCAAAATCAGCACGTTTTGAACTTTAATCTGCGTTTTAACGCGTAAAACAGCATAAAAGTGACGAAATTTTTATTATTCGTTTTTATTAATATTGCGTCTATTTGGACACACCAACGATCTAAAATGCTTGAAAATGCTTATTTTAGCAAAGGAAATAGCGTTTTGAGCTTTAATCTGCGTTTTGCTGCGGCCGACAATAAAACGACAGATTTTTGATATTTGTTTTTGATAATATTGCTTCTATTTAGCGAGACGATTTCAACGATCTAATATGCTTGAAACGCTGCGCAAAAACAGCACGTTTTGGCAGGCTAATCTGGGTTTTTTTTAACGCGTAAAACAGCATAAAACTGACAATTTTTTATTATTCGTTTTATTAATATTGCGTCTATTTGAACGATTTTCAACGATCTAAAATGCTTGAAAATGCTTATTTTAGCAAAACAGCACGTTTTGAGCTTTAATCTGCGTTTTAACGCGTAAAACAGCATAAAACTGACGAATTTTTATTAATCGTTTTTATTAATATTGCTCTATTTAGACGATTTCAACGATTTAAAATGCTTGAAAATGCTTATTTTAACCAGCGTTTTGAGCTTTAATCAACGTTTAACGCGCGTAAAACAACATAAAACGACGAATTTTTATTATTCGTTTTTATTAATATTGCTTCTATTTTATTTGAACGATTTCAACGATCCTAAAATATAGCGAAAATGCTTATTTTAGCAAAACAGCACGTTTTGAAGGAATTTGTCTGCGTTTTAACTCGTAAAGAGCAACGCGCATAAAACGACGAATTTTTTATTATTCGTTTTATTAATCGTAGCTTTGTGGAACAACGTCGTAGCGCGAAATGTACGCATTTAAAACAGCGTTTTGACTTCAATCTGCGTTTAACGCGTAAAACAGCATAAAAACGACGAATTTTTTATTATTCGTTTTATTAATATTGCGCGTCTATTGAACGATTTCCAACGATCACAAAATGCTTGAAAATGCTTATTTTAGCAAAACAACACGTTTGATTTAATCTGCGTTTTAACGCGTAAAACAACATAAAACGACGAATTTTATTATTCGTTTTTTTTTATTAATATTGCTTCTATTTGAACGATTTCAACGATCTAAAGATGTGAGAAAATGCTTATTTTAGCATAAAACAGCGCGCTTTGAGCGTTAATGCGCGTTTTAACGCGTAAAACAGCTTATAAAACGACGAATTTTTATTATTCGTTTTCATTAATGTGCTTCTATTTGAACATTTGTTGTTCGGCGATCTAAAATGCTTGAAAATACTTATTTTAGCAAAAACAGCACGTTTTGAGCTTTTATTCTGCGTTTTAACGCGCAGTAAACAACTACGACGAAATTTTATTATTCGTTTTTATTAATATTACTGAACGATTTCAGCGATCTAAAATGCTTGAAAATGCTTATTTTAGCAAAACAGCACGTTTGAGCTTTAATCTGCGTTTTAACGCGTAAAACAGCATAAAATGACGGGTATTTTTATTATTCGTTTTATTAATATTGCTTCTATTTAAACGATTTCAATAATTTAAATGCTTGAAAATGCTTATTTTAAGCAAAACAGCACGTTTGAGTTTTATTCTGCGTTTTAACGCGTAAAACAGCATAAAACGACGAAATTTTTATTATTCGTTTTTATTAATATTGCGCTTTTTGAACGATTTCAACGATCTAAAAGCTGAAAATGCTTATTTTAGCAAAACAGCACGTTTTTGAGCTTTAATCAGCGTTTTAACGCTAAAACCCTAAAACGACGAATTTTTATTATTCGTTTTTTTTAATTTTTGCTTCTATTGACGATTTCAACGATCTAAAATGCTTGAAAATTATTATTTTAGCAAAACAGCACGTTTTGTGCTTTAATCTGCGTTTATCGCGTAAACAGCATAAAACGACGAAATTTTTATTATTCGTTTTATTAATTTGCGTCTTTTGAACGATTTCAACGATTTAAAAGGCTTGAAAATGCTTATTTTAGCAAAACAGCACTTTTGAGTTTAATCTGTTTTAACGCGTAAAACACATAAAAAAGATGAAAATTTTTTTTTCGTTTTTATTTTTTTGCATCTATTTGAACGATTTCCGATCTAAAATGCTTGAAAATGCTTATTTTAGCAAACAGCACGTTTTAAGCATTAATCGCGTTTTTAAAGCGTAAACATTTAAAAAGACGAATTTTTAATTCGTTTTTATTAATTTGCTTCATTTGACGATTTCAACGATCAAAATGCTGAAAATGATTATTTTAGCAAAAAAGCACGTTTTGAGCTTTTAATCTGCGTTTTAACGCGTAAAACGCAAAAACGACGAAATTTTATTATTCGTTTTTATTAATATTGCGTCTATTTGAACGATTTCAAATTTAAAATGCTTGAAAAAATCGCCAAAACAGCACGTTTTGAGTTTATTTCGCTTTAAAGCGTAAAAACAGCATACGAGAAATTTTTATTATTCGTTTTTATTAATATTCGCTTGGAACGATTTCAACGATCAAAATGCTTGAAAATGCTTATTTTAGCAAAAAAAAGCGTTTTGAGCTTTAATCGCGTTTTAACGCGTAAAACAGCATAAAACGACGAATTTTTTTATTCGTTTTATTAATATTGCTTCTATTTTACGATTTCAGCGATGCTAAAATTTATTTTAGCAAAAGCCGTTTTGTGCTTAATTGCTTTATCGCGTAAAGCAGCATAAAACGACGAAATTTTTTTTACGTTTTATTAATATTGCTTATTTGAACGATTTCAACGATTTAAAATGCTTGAAAATGTTTTTTTCGCAAAACGCCGTTTGAAGGGTTTAATCTGCGTTTTAAGCGTAAAACAATAAAAACATGAAATTTTATTATTCGTTTTTATTTTTTTTTGCATCTATTTGAACATTTCAACGATCTAAAATGTTTAAAATGCTTATTTTGGGAAAAAAGCACGTTTTTTGTTTAATCTGCGTTTTTTTCGCGTAAAAAGCATAAAAAAGACGAAATTTTATTTTCGTTTTATTAATATTGCGTCTATTTTAACGATTTCAACGATTTAAAATGCTTGAAAATGCTTATTTTAGCAAAAACACGTTTTGAGCTTTAATCTGCGTTTTAACGCGTAAAAAACATAAAACGATGAAATTTTTATTATTCGTTTTTTTTTTTTGCATCTATTTGAACGATTTCAACGATCAAAATGCTTGAAAATGCTTATTTTTGCAAAACAGCACGTTTGAGCTTTAATCTGCGTTTTTAACAAAACACATAAAAAAAGACGAATTTTTTTTTTTTCGTTTTTATTAATATTGCTTCTATTTGACGATTTTAACGATCTAAAAAAGCTTGAAAATCTTATTTTGCAAAAAAAGCACGTTTTGAGTTTTTTTTCTGCGTTTAACGCGTAAATAGCATAAAAACGACAAATTTTATTATTTGTTTTTTTTTAATATTGCGTCTATTTGAACGATTTCAACGATTTAAAATGCTTGAAAATCTTATTTTAGCAAAAAGACGTTTTGAGCTTTAATCTGCGTTTTAACGCGTCAGCATAAAAAAAGATGTTTTTTTTTTTTTCGTTTTTTTTTTTATTGCATCTATTTGAACGATTTCAACGATCTAAAATGCTTGAAAATGCTTATTTTGAAAAAAGCACGTTTTGAGCGTTAATCTGCGTTTTAACGCAAACAGCATAAAACGACGAATTTTTTTTTTGATTAATATTGTTTATTTGAACGTTTCCCAAAGATCTAAAATGCTTGAAAATGCTTATTTTAGCAAAAAAGTTTTGAGCTTTATTTTTCGTTTTAACGGAAAACAGCATAAAAAAAAGAAATTTTTTTTATTCGTTTTATTTATTTCGACTATTTGAACGATTTCAACGATCTAAAAAGCTTGAAAAAAGCTTTTTTTTAGCAAAAAAGCACGTTTTTAGCTTTAATCTGCGTTTTAACGCGTAAAAAGATTTACGAATTTTTTTTTTTTCGTTTTTATTAATATTGTTTATTTAAACGTTTAAAAAATCAAAATGCTTGTGCTTATTTTAGCAAAACAGCAAGTTTTTGGTTTAATCTGCGTTTTAACGCGTAAAACGCATAAAAACGACGTTTTTTTTTATTCTTTTTTTTTTTATTGGGCTATTTGATCGATTTAACGATCTAAAAAGCTTGAAAATGCTTATTTTAGCAAAACAGCACGTTTTGAGCTTTAATCTGCGTTTTTAAAGCGTAAACGCATAAAACGAGAAATTTTTATTATTCGTTTTTATTAATATTGCACTTTTTAACGATTTCAACGATCTAAAGCGAAAAAAGTTTTTTTTAGCAAAACAGCACGTTTTTGGTTTTTCTGCGTTTAAGCAAAACAGCATAAAAACGACGAAAATTTTTTTATTCGTTTTTTTTATTTGCGTCTTTTGAACGATTTCAACGATCCAAAATGCTTGAAAATGCTTTTTTTAGCAAAACAGCACGTTTTTAGCTTTAATCAGCGTTTTAACGCGTAAAACACATAAAAAAAGACAAATTTTTTATTATTCGTTTTTTTTTAATATTGGTCTATTTTAACGATTTCCCCGATCTAAAAAGCCCGAAAATGCTTATTTTAACAGAACAGCACGTTTTGAGCCTTTTAAACTGCGTTTTTTGGGAAAAAAGCATAAAAAAGCAATTTTTATTATTCGTTTTTATTAATATTGCTTCTTTTACGATTTCAAACGATCTAAAATGTTGAAAATGATTATTTTTGGGAAAACAGCACGTTTTTAGTTTTAATCGCGTTTTCCCCGAAAGGCATAAAAAAAGACGAAATTTTATTATTGTTTTTATTAATATTGCGTCATTTGAACGTTTCAACGATTTAGTTTTTTGGGAAAAAAAATTTCTTTTGGGCAAAAAAAAAA
>NW_027047063.1:0-17727 GCF_025399875.1 Dalotia coriaria
TTTTTTTTTTTTCCCCAAAAAAAAAAAAAAAAATAATAAAATTTCCCTTATGCTGTTTTACGCGTTACGCAGATTAAAATAAACGATGCTGTTTTGCCAAATAAGCCCTTTTCAAAGCTTTAAAAACGTTGAATCGTTCAAATAGACGCAATATAAAAAACGAATAATAAAATTCGTCGTTTTTATGCTGTTTTACGCGTTAAAAGCGTTAAAATCAAAACGTGCTTTTGCTAAAATAAGCATTTTCAAGCATTTTAATCGTTGAAATCGTTCAATAAACGGTATTTAAACAATAATAAATTGCGGTTTATTGTCGTTTACCCCGTTTAAAACGCGTAAAGCTCAAAATGCTGTTTTGTAAAATAAGCATTTTCAAGCTTTTAGATCGTTGAAATCGTTCAATAGCCAATAAATGAAAAACGAATAATAAATTGTCGTTTGAAAAGCTGTTTACCCTTTTAAAAAGCAGAATTAAAGCTTTTAAAACGTGCTGTTTTGCTAAAATAAGCATTTTCAACATTTTAATCGTTGAAATCGTTCAAATAGAGCAATTTAATAAACGAATAAATAAAATTCGTGTTTTCTTGCTTTTTACGCGTTAAAACGCGTTAAAGAAACTCCCAAACTGTGTTTTGCTAAAATAAGCATTTTCAAGCATTTTAATCGTTGAAATCGTTCCAAATAGAAGCAATATTAATAAAAACAATAATAAAAATTCGTCGTTTTATGCTGTTTTACGCGTTAAAACGCAGATTAAAAACTCAAAACGTGCTGTTTTGCAAAATAACATTTTCAAGCTTTAGATGTTGAATCTTAATGGCATAAAATAAAAAGAATAAAAATTTTTTTTTTTTAAAAAACGTACAAATAAAAGGGTTTGCCAAAAAAATTTTACTTTTAGATCGTTAAATCGTTCAAAAAAGACGCAATAAATAAAAGAATAATAAAATTTTACGTGTTTTTTGGGGTTACGCGTTAAAACGCAGATTTAAAGCTGAAAACTGCTGTTTTGCTAAAATAGCATTTTCAAAGCATTTTAACGTTGAAATTTGTTAAAGGCAAGGAAAACAAATAAAATTTTCCCTTTTGCTTTTACTTGCTTTTAACTAAACGTCTAAATAAGCAAATAACGTTAAATGTTATGCTTTAATAAAACGAAATAAATTCGCGTTTTTATGCTGTTTTACGCGTTAAAACGCAGATTAAAACTCAAAACGTGCTTTTTTGCTAAAATAAGCATTTTTAAGCATTTAGATGTTGAAATCGTTAATAGAGCATATTAATAAAAAAGAATAATAAAAATTCGTCGTTTTTTTGCTGTTTTACGCGTTAAAACGCAGATTAAACTCAAAACTGCTGTTTGCTAAAATAAAGCATTTCGCATTTTTAAATTTTTGAATCGTTCATAAAGCTATTATAAAAACGAATAATAAAAAATTGTCGTTTTTATGCTGTTTTACGCGTTAAACGCGGTTAGTCAAAACTGCTTTTAAATACATTTTCAAACTTTTAGATCGTGAAATCGTTCAAATAGACGCAATAAAATAAAAACATTAAAAATTCGTCGTTTTTATGCTGTTTTACGCGTTAAAACGCAGAATAAAACCACGTGTGTTTTCAAAATAAGCATTTTCAAGCATTTTGAAACGTTTTAAATCGTTCAATGAAAGCAATATTAATAAAAACGATAATAAAAATTGTCGTTTTTCATGCTGTTTTACGCGTTAAAACGCGTTTAAAACTCAAACGTGTTTTTGCTGTAAAGCATTTTCAGGGATTTAGATCGTTGAAATCGTTTCAAAGAAGCAATATTTAATAAAACCGTAATAAAAGTCGTTTTTATGTGTTTACGTTAAAACGCAGATTAAATAAAACGTTGTTTTTTCTAAATAAGCATTTTCAAGCTTTTAGATGTGAAATCTTTAAATAAAGCGCAATATTAAAACGAATAATAAAAAATTATTTTTATGCTTTGTTTTACGCGTTAAACGCAGATTTAAAAAACAAAACGTGCTGTTTTGCTTTAAATAAGCATTTTCAAGCATTTTTAGATCGTTGAAATCGTTCAAAAGAGCAATATTAATAAAACGTAATAAAATTGACGTCGTTTTTATGCTGTTTTACGCGTTAAAACGCAGATTAAAGCTCAAAACGTGCTGTTTTGCTAAATAAGCATTTTCAAGCATTTTAGATCGTTGAAATCGTTCAAATAGAAGCAATATTAATAAAAACGAATAATAAAAATTTCGTCGCTTTTATGCTGTTTTACGCGTTAAACGCAGATTAAAAACTCAAAACGTGCCTGTTTTTAACAAAATAAACATTTTCAAGCATTTTAGATCGTTGAAATCGTTCAAATAGAAACAATATTAATAAAAACGAATAAAAAATTCGTCGTTTTATGCTGTTTTTACGCGTTAAAACGCAGATTAAAACTCAAAACGTGCTGTTTTGCTTTAAATAAAAACTTCAAGCATTTTATATCGTTGAAATCGTTGAAATAGACGCAATAAAATAAAAACGAATAATAAAAAATTTCGTGTTTTATGCTGTTTTACGCCGTTAAAACGCAGAATAAAACTCAAAACGTGCTGTTTTGCACAAAATAAGCATTTTCAAACATTTTGAATCGTTGAAATCGTTCAAATAGAAGCAATATTAATAAAAACGAATAATAAAAATTCGCCGTTTTATGCTGTTTTTACGCGTTAAAACGCAGATTAAAGCACAAACGTGCTGTTTTGCTAAAATAATAAGCATTTTCAAGCATTTTAGATCGTTGAAATCGTTCAAATAGACGCAATATTAATAAAAGCGAATAATAAAAATTTCGTCGTTTTATGCTGTTTTTACGCGCGTTAAAACGCAGATTAAAGCTCAAAACGTGCTGTTTTTGCTAAAATAAAAGCATTTTTCAAGCATTTTAGATCGTTGAAATCGTTCAAATAGAAACAATATTAATAAAAACGAATAATAAAATTCGTCGTTTTTATGCTGTATTACGCGTTAAAAACGCAGATTAAACTCAAAACGTGCTGTTTTGCTAAAATAAGCATTTTTCAAGCATTTTAGATCGTTGAAATCGTTCAAATAGACACAATAAAAATAAAAACGAATAATAAAAATTTCGTCGTTTTTATGCTGTTTTACGTTAAAACGCAGATTAAAAACTCAAATCGTGCTGTTTTTTGCTAAAATAAGCATTTTCAAGCATTTTAAATCGTTGAAATCGTTCAAATAGAAGCAATATTAATAAAAACGAATAATAAAAATTCGTCGTTTTTTATGCTGTTGTTTTACGCGTTAAAACGCAGATTAAAGCTCAAAACGTCCTGTTTTTGCTAAAATAAACATTTCAAGCTTTTTAGATCGCTGAAATCGTTCAAATAGACGCAATAAAATAAAAAGCAAATAATAAAAATTTCGTCGTTTTTTATGCTGTTTTACACTTGTTAAAACGCAGATTAAAACTCAAAAACGTGCTGTTTTGCTAAAATAAGCATTTTTCAAGCATTTTTAGATCGTTGAAATCGTTTAAATGAAGCAATATTAATAAAAAACGAATAATAAAAAATTCGTCGTTTTTATGCTGTTTTACGCGTTAAAACGCAGATTAAAGCTAAAAACATTGCTGTTTTGCTAAAATAAGCATTTTCAAGCATTTTTAGATCGTTGAAATCGTTCAAATAGAAGCAATATTAATAAAAGCGAATAATAAAATTTCGTCGTTTTTATGATGTTTTACGCGTTAAAACGCAGATTAAAGCTCAAAACGAACTGTTTTGCTAAAATAAAAGCATTTTCAGCATTTTAGATCGTTGAAATCGTTCAAATAGAAACAATATTAATAAAAACGAATAATAAAAATTCGTCGTTTTTATGCTGTTTTACGCGTTAAAACGCAGATTAAAGCTCAAAACGTGCTGTTTTGCTAAAATAAGCATTTTCAAGCATTTTTAGATCGTTGAAATCGTTCAAATAGACGCAATGGTAATAAAAACGAATAATAAAAATTTCGTCGTTTTTATGCTGTTTTACGCGTTAAAACGCAGAATAAAGCTCAAAACTTGATGCTGTTTTGCTAAAATAAGCATTTTCAAGCATTTTAGATCGTTGAAATCGTTCCAAATGAAGCAATATTAATAAAAACGAATAATAAAAATTCGTCGTTTTTATGTGCTGTTTACGCAAAACGCAGACTAAAACTCAAATCGTGCTGTTTTGCTAAAATAAGCATTTTCAAAGCATTTAGATCGTTGAAATCGTTCAAATAGACGCAATATTAATAAAAACTAATAATAAAAATTTCGTCGTTTTATGCTGTTTTACGCGTTAAAACGCTGATTAAAAGCTCAAAACGCGTGCTGTTTTGCGAAAATAAGCATTTTCAAGCATTTTTAGATCCGTTGAAAATCGTTCAAATAGACGCAATATTAATAAAAACGAATAATAAAAAATTCGTCGTTTTTTATGCTGTTTTACGCGTTAAAACGCAGATTAAAGCTCAAAACGTGCTGTTTTGCTAAAATAAGCATTTTCAAACGGTATTTTAGATCGTTGAAATCGTTCCAAAATAAGTCAATATTAATAAAAACGAATAATAAAAATTCGTCGTTTTTTATGCGTGTTTACGAAGTTAAAACGCAGATTAAAACTCAAAAACGCGTGCTGTTTTTGTTAAAAATAAGACATTTTCAAACATTTTTAGATCGTTGAAATCCGTTCAAATAGAAGCAATATTAATAAAAACGAATAATAATAAAAAATTCGCCGTTTTTATGCTGTTTTACGCGTTAAAACGCAGATTAAAACTCAAAACGTGCTGTTTTTTGCTAAAATAGGAAATTTTCAAGCATTTTTAGATCGTTGAAATCGTTCAAATAGACGCAATATTAATATTAAAAACGAATAATAATAAAAATTTCGTCCGTTTTATGCTGTTTTCACGCGTTAAAACGCAGATTAAAGCTCAAAACGTGCTGTTTTGCTAAAATAAACATTTTCAAGCATTTAGATCGTTGAAATCGTTCAAAATAGAAACGTATTAATAAAAACGAATAATAAAAATTCGTCGTTTTTATGCTGTTTTACGCGTTAAAACGCAGATTAAAGCTCAAAACGTGGTGTTTTTGCTAAAATAAGCATTTTCAAGCATTTTAGATCGTTGAAATCGTTCAAATAGACGCAATAAAAATAAAAAACGCGAATAATAAAAATTTCGTCGTTTTATGCTGTTTTACGGTTAAAACGCAGAATAAAGCTCAAAACGTGCTGTTTTTGCTAAAATAAACATTTTCAAGCATTTTAGATCGTTTGAAATCGTTCAGAAATAGACGCAATATTGGCAAAACGAAGATAATAAAATTTCGTCGTTTTTTATGCTGTTTTACGCGTTAAAACGCAGATTAAACTCAAAACGTGCTGTTTTTGCTAAAATAAGCACTAGCATTTTAGATCGTTGAAATCGTTCAAATAGACGCAATAAAAATAAAACGAATAATAAAAATTTCGTCGTTTTTATGCTGTTTTACGCGTTAAAACGCAGAATAAAGCTCAAAACGTGCTGTTTTGCTAAAATAACGCACAAACATTTTAGATCGTTGAAATCGTTCAAATAGAAGCAATATTAATAAAAACGAATAATAAAAATTCGCCGTTTTTTATGCTGTTTACGCGTTAAAACGCAGATTAAAGCTCAAAAACGTGCTGTTTTGCTAAAATAAGCATTTCAAGCATTTTAGATCGTTGAAATCGTTCAAATAGACGCAATATTAACCAAAAACGAATAATAAAAATTTCGTCGTTTTTATGCTGTTTACGCGTTAAAACGCAGATTAAAGCTCAAATCGTGCTTTTTTTGCTAAAATAAAAACATTTTCAAGCATTTTTTAAAACCCTTGGGGAAAACGTTCCCAAAAAGAAGCAATATTAATAAAACGAATAATAAAAAAATTTGTCGTTTTTTTTGCTGTTTTTCGCGCGTTAAAACGCAGATTAAAAACTCAAAACGTGCTGTTTTTTCTAAAATAAGCATTTTCAAGCTTTTTTTGATCGTTGAAATCGTTAAATAGATGCAATAAAAAAAAAAAAACGAATAATAAAAAATTTTGTCGTTTTTTTTGCTGTTTTTTTCCCCGTTAAAAAGCAGGGTAAAACTCAAAAAGGCTTTTTTCAAAAAAAAGCATTTTCAAGCATTTTTTGATCCCTTGAAATCGTTCAAATAAAACGCAATATTAATAAAAACGAATAATAAAAAATTTGTCGTTTTTTTTGCTGTTTTACGCGTTAAAACGCAGATTAAACTCAAAACGTGCTGTTTTGCTAAAATAAGCATTTTCAAGCATTTTAGATCGTTGAAATCCCTTCCAAAAAAGAATCAATATTAATAAAAAAAGAATAATAAAAAAATTTGTCGTTTTTTTTCTGTTTTAAAGTTAAAACGCAGATTAAAGCTCAAAACGTGCTGTTTTGTTAAAATAAAAACATTTTCAAACATTTTAGTCGTTGAAATCGTTCAAATAGAAAATTTAATAAAACAATTAATAAAATTTCGTCGTTTTTTTGCTGTTTTTTACGCGTTAAAACGCAGATTAAAAAATCAAAACGTGGTGTTTTGCTAAAATAAAACATTTTTTAAAAACATTTTTTGATCGTTGAAATCGTTCAAATAGAAACAATATTAATAAAAAAAAGAATAATAAAAAAATTTGTCGTTTTATGCTGTTTTTCGCGTTAAAACGCAGATTAAACTCAAAACGTGGTTTTTTGCTAAAATAAAAACATTTTCAAGCATTTTTTGATCGTTGAAATCGTTCAAATAGACGCAATAAAATAAAAACAATAATAAAAAATTTTGGCCCTTTTTATGCTGTTTTTTCAGTTTAAAAAGCAGAATAAAAACTCAAAACGTGCTGTTTTGCTAAAATAAACATTTTTAAAACATTTTAGATCCCTTGAAATTCCCTTCAAATAGACGCAATATTAATAAAAAAAGAATAATAAAAAAATTTCGTCCCTTTTTTAAAGCTGTTTTACGCGTTAAAAAGCGTTAAAAACTCAAAACGTGCTGTTTTGCTAAAAAAAAGGGATTTTTTAAGCATTTTAGATCGTTGAAATCGTTCAAAAAAGACGCAATAAAAATAAAAAAAGAATAATAAAATTTCGTCCCTTTTTTTTGCTGTTTTTTTCGCGTTAAAACGCGGGGAAAAAAAGCTCAAAAAAGTGCTGTTTTTTCTAAAAAAAAACATTTTTTAAAAAATTTTAGATCGTTTGGGGAAAACGTTCAAATAAACAATATTAATAAAAACAATAATAAAAAATTTGCCGTTTTTGGGGCTTTTTACTCGTTAAAACGCAGATTAAAACTCAAAAAAGTGCTGTTTTTTTTCTAAAATAAGCATTTTCAAAAACATTTTTTGACCGTTGAAATCCCTTCAAATAACGCAATAAATTTAAAAAAAACGAATAATAAAAATTTCGTCGTTTTTTTGCTGTTTTACCCCGTTAAAAAGCAGATTAAAAAATCCAAAAAGTGCTGTTTTTTCTAAAATAAAACATTTTCCAAAACATTTTAGATCGTTAAATCCCTTCAAATAGAAGCAATATTAATAAAAACGGGGTTAAAAAAAATTCGTCGTTTTTTTTTGCTGTATTACGCGTTAAAAAGCAGATTAAAGCTCAAAACGTGCTGTTTTCTAAAAAAAAGCATTTTCAAAACATTTTAGATCGTTGAAATCTTCAAATAGACGCAATAAAAATAAAACGAATAATAAAAAATTTTGTCGTTTTTTATGCTGTTTTTCGCGTTAAAAAGCAGAATAAAAACTCAAAACGTGCTGTTTTGCTTTTAAAAAAAGCATTTTCAAAACATTTTTAGATCGTTTTAAATCGTTCAAATAGACGCAATATTAATAAAAACGAAAAATAAAAAATTTTGTCGTTTTTATGCTGTTTTACGCGTTAAAACGCAGATTAAAAACTTTCAAATCGTGCTGTTTTGCTAAAATAAGCATTTTTAAGCATTTTAAAATCGTTGAAATCGTTCAAAAAAGACGCAATATTAATTTAAAAAAAATAATAAAAAAATTTGTCGTTTTTTTTGCTGTTTTACCTTTAAAAAGCAGATTAAAATAAAACAAGCTGTTTTTTCCCAAAATAAGCATTTTTAAGCATTTTTAGATCCCTTGAAATCGTTCCAAAAAAGAAGCAATATTAAAAAAAGAATAATAAAAAATTTTGTCGTTTTTATGCTGTTTTACGCGTTAAAACGCAGATTAAAAAACAAAACGTGCTGTTTTGCTAAAATAAGCATTTTCAAGCATTTTAGATCGTTGAAATCACGTTTCAAATAGACGCAATATTAATAAAACGAATAATAAAATTTCGTCGTTTTTATGCGCGTTTTACGCGTTAAAACGCAGAATAAAAACTCAAAAACGTGCTGTTTTGCTAAAATAAGCATTTTCAAGCATTTTAGATCGTTGAAATCGTTCAAATAGAAACAGTAGTAATAAAAAACGAATAATAAAAAAAATTCGTCGTTTTTATGCTGTTTTACGCGTTAAAGGCGCAAATTAAAAGCTCAAAACGTGCTGTTTTTGCTGAAATAAGCTTTTCAAGCATTTTAGATCGTCGGAAATCGTTCAAATAGACGCAATAAAAATAAAAACGAATAATAAAAAATTTCGTCGTTTTATGCTGTTTTACGCGTTAAAACGCAGAATAAAACTCAAAACGTGCTGTTTTGCTAAAATAAAAAGCATTTTCAAGCATTTTAGATCGTTGAAATCGTTCAAATAGACGCAATATTAATAAAAACGAATAATGAATTTCGTCGTTTTTTTTATGCTGTTTTACGCGTTAAAACGCAGATTAAAGCTCAAATCGTGCTGTTTTTGCTAAAATATAAAGCACTTCCGGCATTTTTAGATCGTTGAAATCGTTCCAAATAGAAGCAATATTAATAAAAAACGAATAATAAAAAATTCGTCGTTTTATGCTTTGTTTACGCGTTAAAACGCAGATTAAAGCTCAAACATTAACTGTTTTTTGCTAAAATAAGCTTTTCAAGCATTTTTAGATCGTTGAAATCGTTCAAATAGACGCAATATTAATAAAACAAATAATAAAAATTTCGTCGTTTTATGCTGTTTTACGCGTTAAAACGCGAATAAAACTCAAAACACGTGCTGTTTTGCTAAAATAAGCATTTTCAAGCATTTTAGATCGTTGAAATCCGTTCAAATAGACGCAATATTAATAAAAACGAATAATAAAAATTTCGTCGTTTTATGCTGTTTTCTACGCGTTAAAACGCAGATTAAAACTCAAATCGTGCTGTTTTGCTAAAATAAGCATTTTTCAAAACATTTTAGATCGTTGAAATCGTTCAAATAGAAGCAATATTAATAAAACAGATAATAAAAAATTCGTCGTTTTTATGCTGTTTACGCGTTAAAACGCAGATTAAAACTCAAAACGATGCTGTTTGCTAAAATAAGCATTTCAAGCATTTAGATCACGTTGAAATCGTTCAAATAGACGCAATATTAATAAAAACAAATAATAAAAATTTCATCGTTTTTATGCTGTTTTACGCGTTAAAACGCAGAATAAAACTCAAAACGTGCTGTTTTGCTAAAATAAGCATTTTCAAGCATTTTAGATCGTTGAAATCGTTCAAATAGACGCAATATTAATAAAAACGAATAATAAAAATTTCGTCGTTTTATGCTGTTTACGCGTTAAAACGCAGATTAAAGCTCAAATCGTGCTGTTTTGCTAAAATAAGCATTTTCAAGCATTTTAGATCGTTGAAATCGTTCAAATAGAGCAATATTAATAAAAACGAATAATAAAAATTCGTCGTTTTATGCTGTTTTACGCGTTAAACGCAGATTAAACTCAAAACGTGCTGTTTTGCTAAAATAAGCATTTTCAAGCATTTTAGATCGTTGAAATCGTTCAAATAGACGCAATATTAATAAAAACAAATAATAAAAATTTCGTCGTTTTTATGCTGTTTTACGCGTTAAAACGCGATTAAACTCAAAACGTGCTGTTTTGCAAAATAAGCATTTTCAAGCATTTTAGATCGTTGAAATCGTTCAAATAGACGCAATAATAAAAACGAATAATAAAAATTCGTCTTTTTATGCTGTTTTACGCGTTAAAACGCGATTAAACTCAAAACGTGTGTTTGCTAAAATAAGTTCAAGCATTTAGATCGTTGAAATCGTTCAAATAGACAATATTAATAAAAACGAATAATAAAATTCGTCGTTTTATGCTGTTTCGGTTAAACGCAGATTAAAGCTCAAAACGTGCTGTTTTGTTAAAATAAGCATTTTCAAGCATTTTAGATCGTTGAAATCGTTCAAATAGAAGCAATATTAATAAAAAAAGAATAATAAAAAATTCGCCGTTTTTATTTTTTTACGCGTTAAAACGCAGTTAAAACTCAAAAAATCTGTTTTTTTTTCCAAAAAAACATTTTTAAGCATTTTAGATCGTTAAAACGTTCAAAATAGACGCAATATTAATAAAAAGAATAATAAAAAATTTTGTCGTTTTTTTTTGCTGTTTTACGCGTTAAAACGCAGATTAAAACTCAAAACATTTTGCTAAAATAAACATTTTCAAGCATTTTTTGATGGTTTAAATCGTTCAAAAGAGCAATATTAATAAAAAAGAATAATAAAAATTCGTCGTTTTTTTGCGTATTACGCGTTAAAACGCAGATTTTAAAAAACCAAAAAAGTGCTGTTTTGCTAAAATAAGCATTTTTTAAGCATTTTAAATCGTTGAAATCGTTCAAATAAAAAAATAATTTAAAAAAAGAATAATAAAAAATTCGTCGTTTTTTTTGCTGTTTTTCGCGTTAAAAACGCAGATTAAAAATCAAAAAGTGCTTTTTTTGCTTTTAAAAAAAGCATTTTTTAAACTTTTAGATGGTTTAAATCGTTCAAAAAAGAACCCAAAAAAATTTAATAAAAACAAATAATAAAAATTCGTCGTTTTTATGCTGTTTTACGCGTTAAAACGCAGATTAAAACTCAAAACGTGCTTTTTGCTGAAATAAACATTTTCAAGCATTTTAGATCGTTGAAATCGTTCAAATAGACGCAAAATTAATAAACGAATAATAAAAAAATTTGCGTTTTTATGCTGTTTTACGCGTTAAAACGCAGTTAAAGCTCAAAACGTGCTGTTTTGCTAAAATAAGCATTTTCAAGCATTTTTAGATCGTTGAAATCGTTCAAATAGAAGCAATATTTAAAAAAAACGAATAATAAAATTTCGTCGTTTTATGCTGTTTTACGCGTTAAACGCAGATTAAAAGCTCAAAACGTGCTGTTTTGCTAAAATAAAGCATTTTCAAGCATTTTTTGATCGTTGAAATCGTTCAAATAGACGCAATAAAAATAAAAACGAATAATAAAAAATTTTGTCGTTTTATGCTGTTTTACGCCTTAAAACGCAGAATAAAGCTCAAAACGTGCTGTTTTGCTAAAAAAAAGCATTTTCAAACATTTTAGATCGTTGAAATCGTTCAAATAGAAGCAATATTAATAAAAACGAATAATAAAAATTTCGTCGTTTTATGCTGTTTTACGCGTTAAAACGCAGATTAAAGCTCAAAACGTGCTGTTTTGCTAAAATAAAGCATTTCAAGCATTTTAGATCGTTGAAATCGTTCAAATAGAAGCAATATTAATAAAAACGAATAATAAAAATTCGTCTTTTTATGCTGTTTTTCGCGTTAAAACGCAGATTAAAAACTCAAAACGTGGTGTTTTGCTAAAATAAGCATTTTCAAGCATTTTTAAATCGTTGAAATCGTTCAAATAGAAGCAATATTAATAAAAAACGAATAATAAAAAATTCGTCGTTTTTATGCTGTTTTACGCGTTAAAACGCAGAATAAAGCTCAAAACGTGCTGTTTTGCTAAAATAAAGCATTTTCAAGCTTTTACCCAGATCGTTGAAATCGTTCAAATAGACGCAATAAAATAAAAAACGAATAATAAAATTTCGTCGTTTTTTTATTAACATTTTTACGCGTTAAAACGCAGAATAAAACTCAAAACGTGCTGTTTGCTAAAAATAAGCATTTTCAAGCATTTTAGATCGTTGAAATCGTTCAAATAGACGCAATATTAATAAAAAACGAATAGCTAAAAAATTTCAATTCCGTTTTTATGCTGTTTTACGCGTTAAAAGCAGATTAAAGCTCAAAACGTGCTGTTTTGCTAAAATAAAAGCATTTTCAAGCATTTTAGATGTTGCAGGAAATCGTTCCGAATAGACGCAATAAAAATAAAAACAATAATAAAAATTTCGTCTCGTTTTTATGCTGTTTTTACGCGTTAAAACGCAGAATAAAACTCAAAACGTGCTGTTTTATAAAATAAGCATTTTCAGAAGCATTTTAGATCGTTAAACAGAAAGCATTGCAGATCGTTGAAATCGTTCAGAATAGACGCAATATTAATAAAACGAATAATAAAAATTTTGTCGTTTTTATGCTGTTTTACGCGTAAAAAACGCAGATTAAAAGCTCAAAACGTGCTGTTTTGCTAAAATAAGCATTTTCAAGCATTTTAGATCGTTGAAATCGTTCCAAATAGAAACAATAATAAAAACGAATAATAAAAATTTCGTCGTTTTTAACATTTTACGCGTTAAACGCAGATTAAAGCTCAAAACGTGCTGTTTTGCTAAAATAAACATTTTCAAGCATTTTAGATCGTTGGGAAATCGTTTAGGCGAAACAATATTAATAAAAAAGCGAATAATAAAAAATTCGTCATTTTTATGCTGTTTTACGCGATTTTGAAACGCAGATTAAAGCTCAAAACGTGCTGCTTTGCTAAAATAAGCATTTCAAGCATTTTAGATCGTTGAAATCGTTCAAAATAGACGCAATATTATTAAAAACGAATAATAAAAAAATTCGTCGTTTTTTTATTAGCATTTTCCGTTAAAACGCAGATTAAAAGGTCAAAACGTGCTGTTTAAAATATAAGCATTTTCAAGCATTTTAGATCGTTGAAATCGTCCAAATAGACGCAATAAAAATAAAAACGAATAATAAAAAATTTAAATCCGCTTTTTATGCTGTTTTGCGCGTTAAAACGCAGAATAAAGCTCAAAACGTGCTGTTTTGATAAAATAAGCATTTTCAAGCATTTAGATCGTTGAAATCGTTCAAATAGACGCAATATTAATAAAAACGAATAATAAAAAAATTCGTCATTTTTATGCTATTTTTACGCGTTAAACGCAGATTAAAACTCAAAACGCGCTGTTTTCGATAAGCATTTTCAAGCATTTTAGATCGTTTGAAATCGTTTCCAAATAGACGCAATATTAATAAAAACGAATAATAAAGAAATTCGTCGTTTTGTACTTGTTTTACGCGTTAAAACCCAGAATAAAGGAAACAAACGTGCTGTTTTAGCGCTAAAATAAGCATTTTCAGCATTTTTAGATCGTTGAAATCGTTCAAACTAGAAGCAATATTAATAAAAACGAATAATAAAAAATTCATTAATTTTATGCTGTTTTACGCGTTAAAACGCAGATTAAAACTCAAAACGTGCTGTTTTGCTAAAATAAAAGCATTTTCAAGCATTTTTAGATCGTTGAAATCGTTTTTAAATAGAAGCATTATTAATAAAACGAATAATAAAAAATTCGTCATTTTTTAAGCTGTTTTACGCGTTAAAACGCAGATTAAAACTCAACACGTGCTGTTTTGCTAAAATAAGCATTTTTAAAGAAGCATTTTAGATCGTTGAAATCGTTCAAATAGACGCAATATTAATAAAAACGAATAATAAAATTCGTCGTTATTATGCTGTTTTACGCGTTAAAACGCGTTAAAAGCTCAAACGTGCTGTTTTGCTAAAATAAGCATTTTCAAGCATTTTAGATCGTTGAAATCGTTTTAAATGAAACGTATTAATAAAAGACGAATAATAAAAAAATTCGTCATTTTTTATGCTGTTTTACGCCGATTGAAAAACATGCAGATTAAAGCTCAAAACGTGCTGTTTTGCTAAAATAAACATTTTTCCAAGCATTTTAGATCGTTTGAAATCACGTTCAAATAGACATAATGATAATAAAAACGAATAATAAAAATTTTGTCGTTTTTTGTGCGTTTTACGCGTTAAAACGCAGAATAAAATAAAACGATGTGTTTTGCTAAAATAAACATTTTCAACCATTTTAGATCGTTGAAATCGTTCAAATAGACGCAATATTAATAAAAACGAATAATAAAAATTTTGTCACGTTTTTTATGCTGTTTACGCGTAAAACGCAGATTAAGCGCTCAAAACGGCGCTGTTTTGCTAAAATAAGCATTTTTCAAGCAATTTAGATCGTTGAAATCACGTTCAAATAGAAGCAATATTAATAAAAACGAATAATAAAAGATTTCGTCGTTTTATGTTGTTTTACGCGGGTAAAAACGCAGATTAAAACTCAAAACGTGCTGTTTTGCTAAAATAAACATTTTCAAGCATTTTAGATCGTTGAAATCGTTCAAACAGACGCAATATTAATAAAACGAATAATAAAAATTTCGTCGTTTTTATGCTGTTTTACGCGTTAAAACGCAGAATAAAGCTCAAAACGTGCTGTTTTGCTAAAATAAGCATTTTCAAGCATTTTAGATCGTTGAAATCGTTCAAATAGAAGCAATATTAATAAAAACGAATAATAAAATTTCGTCGTTTTATGCTGTTTTACGCGTTAAAACGCAGAATAAATCAAAACGTGCTGTTTTGATAAAATAAACATTTTTCAAGCATTTTCGATCGTTGAAATCGTTCAAATAGACGCAAAATTAATAAAAACGAATAATAAAAATATTTGTCGTTTTTATGCTGTTTTACGCGAAAAACGCAGATTAAAAGCTCAAAACGTGCTGTTTTGCTAAAATAAGCATTTTCAAGCATTTTTTGATCGTTGAAATCTTTTAAATGAAGCAATATTAATAAAAAAGGGTAATAAAAATTCGTCGTTTTTTTGCTGTTTTAACCCTTAAAAAGCAGATTAAAGCTCAAAAAGTGCTGTTTTGCTTAAAAAAGCATTTTCAAACAATTTTTTGATCCCTTGAAATCGTTTTTAAAAAGAAGCAATAAATAAAAACGAATAATAAAAATTCGTCATTTTTTAAGCTGTTTTACGCGTTAAAAACGCAGATTAAAGCTCAAAACGTGCTGTTTTGCTTTAAAAAGATTTTCAAGCATTTTTAGATCGTTGAAATCGTTCAAATAGACGCAATATTAATAAAAAAGAATAATAAAAAAAATTTGTCGTTTTTTTTGCTGTTTTACCCTTAAAATGCAGATTAAAGCTCAAAACGTGCTGTTTTGCCAAAAAAAAGCATTTTTAAGCATTTTTTGATCGTTGAAATCGTTCAAAAAACGGGCCCAAAACAAATAAAAAAAGAAAAAAATAAAAATTTCGTCGTTTTTTATGCTGTTTTACGCGTTAAAACGCAGAAAAAACTCAAAAAGTGCTGTTTTTTAAAATAAGCATTTTCAAGCATTTTTTTGATCGTTTTAAATCTTCAAATAGACGCAATATTAATAAAAAAAGAATAATAAAAAAATTTTTTCGTTTTTATGCTGTTTTTCCGGGAAAACGCATTTAAAACAAAACGTGCTGTTTCGCTAAAATAAGCATTTTCAAGCTTTTTAGATCGTTGAAATCGTTCAAATAGAAACAATATTAATAAAAACGAATAATAAAAATTTCGTCGTTTTTTTGCTGTTTTACCCTTAAAAAGCGGGTTAAAAAAAACGTGCTGTTTTGCTAAAATAAACATTTTTCAAACATTTTAGATCGTTGAAATCGTTGAAATAGAAGCAATAATTTAAAAAAAACGAATAATAAAAAATTTGTCATTTTTATGCTGTTTTTCGCGTTAAAACGCAAATTAAAACTCAAAAAGTGCTGTTTTGCTAAAATAAACATTTTCAAGCATTTTAGATCGTTGAAATCGTTTAAATAGAAGCAATATTAATAAAAAAGGGAAAAATAAAAAAATTTGTCATTTTTATGCTGTTTTTTCGCGTTAAAAAAGCAGATTAAACCCAAAAAGTGCTGTTTTGCCCAAAAAAAAAGCATTTTCAAAAGCATTTTAGATCGTTGAAATCGTTCCCAAAAAGACGCAATAATTTAAAAACGAAAAAAATAAAAATTTCGTCGTTTTTTATGCTGTTTTTCCCCGTTAAAACGCAGAATAAAGCTCAAAACGTGCTGTTTTGCTAAAATAAGCATTTTCAACCATTTTTTGATCGTTGAAATCGTTCAAATAGAAGCAATATTACTAAAAAAGAATAATAAAAAATTCGTCGTTTTTTTGCTGTTTTACGCGTTAAAACGCAGATTAAAACTCAAAACGTCTGTTTTTGCTAAAATAAGCATTTTCAAGCATTTTTTGATCGTTGAAATCGTTTTAAATAGAAGCAATATTAATAAAAAAAGAATAATAAAAAATTTGTCATTTTTTAAACTGTTTTTCGCGTTAAACGCAGATTAAAAAACTCAAAACGTGCTGTTTTTTCTAAAATAAGCATTTTCAAACATTTTAGATGTTAAATCGTTCAAATAAAGCAAAAAAAAAACGAAAAATAAAAATTTGTCTTTTAGCTGTTTTTCCCTTAAAACGCAGATTGCTCAAAACGTCTGTTTTTTCTAAAATAAGCATTTTCCATTTTTAGATCGTTGAAATCGTTTAAATAGAAGCAATATTAATAAAAACGAATAATAAAAAAGTCATTTTATGCTGTTTTTCGCGTTAAAAACCGATTAAAAACTCAAAACGTGCTTTTTTAAAAAAAAAACATTTTCAAGCATTTTAGATCGTTGAAATCGTTAAATAAACGCAATATTAATAAAAACAATAATAAAAATTTCGTCGATGCTGTTTACGCGTTAAAAAAGCAGATTAAAACTCAAACGTGCTGTTTTCAAAATAACATTTTTAAGATTTTAGATCGTTAAATCGTTCAAAAGCGCAATATTAATAAAAACAATAATAAAAATTCGTCGTTTTTTTGCTTTTTCGCGTTAAAACGCAGATTAAAGCCAAAAAGTCTGTTTTGCTAAAATAAGCCAAGCATTTTGATCGTTGAAATTTCAAATAGACGCAAAAAATAAAAAGAAAAATAAAAAACGTCGTTTTTTTGCTGTTTTTCGCGAAAAAGCAGAATAAAGTCAAAAAAGTGCTGTTTTGCTAAATAAACATTTTTTAAGCATTTTAGATCGTTGAAATCGTTCAAATAGACGCAAATTAATAAAACAATAATAAAAAATTTTTTCGTTTTAGTGTTTTCGCGTAAAACGCAGATTAAACTCAAAACGTGCTGTTTTGCTAAAATAAGCATTTTCAAGCATTTTAGATCGTTGAAATCGTTCAAATGAAGCAATATTAATAAAACGAATAATAAAAAATTTCTGTTTTATGCTGTTTTACGCGTTAAAACGCAGATTAAAGCTCAAAACGTGCTGTTTTCAAAATAACATTTTCGCATTTTTGATCGTTGAAATCGTTCAAATAGACGCAAAATTTAAAAAAAACAATAATAAAATTTTTGTCGTTTTTTTGTTTTTTCGCGTAAAAACCGATTAAACTCAAAAACGTGCTGTTTTTTAAAATAAGCATTTTCAAGCATTTTTGATCGTTTGGAAATCTTTTCAAAAAAA
>NW_027047064.1:0-10000 GCF_025399875.1 Dalotia coriaria
GCTTTAAAACAAAACAAAAAAAAGAAAATTTTTTTTTCGTTTTTTTTTTTTGGGGAAACGGAAAATTAAAATCTTAAAAATTTTGCAAAAGACGTTTTAGTTTTTAATTGCTTTTAAGCTAAAAAGCAAAAAAAGACGTTTTTTTTTTCGTTTTTATTTAAAAATTTTTTTTTAAAGACAATAAAAAAATTAAAATGCTTATTTTTTCAAAACCAAAGTTTTATTTAATTTCTTTTAAAAAAAGCAAAAAGACAAAATTTTTATTTTCGTTTTAAAAAAATTTTTCTTTTTTAAAATTTCCATTAAAAATTTAAAATTTTATTTTTAAAAAAGCCTTTTTTATTTTAAATTTGGAACGCGAAAAAAAATAAAACAGAATTTTTAACGTTTTTATTATTCGTTTTTAACGATTTAACGATTAAAAGTTAAAATGCTTAAAGCAAAAAGCAGGGGTTTTTTGGTTTTACGCGAAAAAAAACCCAAAAAAAAAAGAAATTTTTATTATTTGTTTTTTAATTTATTGCGTCATTTGAACGATTTCAACGATCTAAAAAAGCTTGAAAATGCTTATTTTGCAAAAAAGCACGTTTTGAGCTTTAATCTGCGTTTTTAAAGCGAAAAAAGATAAAAAAAGACGAATTTTTATTATTCGTTTTAATTAATAGTTCTATTTTAAACGATTTCAAAAAATCTAAAAAGGAAAATGCTTATTTTAGCAAAACAGCCCTCTTGAGTTTAATCTGGGTTTTAAAGCGTAAAAAAGCATAAAAAAGGAAATTTTTTTAAATTTTTTTTTTTATTTATATTTGAAAATTTAACGATTAAAAAGTTAAAATGTTATTTTAAAAAACAGGAGTTTTTTTTCGGTTTTCCCCTAAAACGCATAAAACGACGTTTTTATTATTCGTTTTTATTTTATTGCGTCTTTTGAACGTTTCAACGATCTGCGAAAATGCTTATTTTGGGTAAACAGCACGTTTTGGTTTAATCTGCTTTTTAAAGCGTAAAAAAAGCATAAAAAAGACGAATTTTTTTTTTATTCTTTTTTTAAAAATTTTTTTTATTTGAACGATTTCAACGATCTAAAATGCTTGAAAATGCATTTTGCAAAACCGCACGTTTTGACTTTAATTCCCTTTTAACGCGTAAACAGCTAAAAAAAAAAATTTTTTTATTTCGTTTTTTAACATTCCATTTAAATTTAAATTAAAATTTGAAAAGCTTTTTTTTAAAAAACCTTTTAGCTTTTGCGTTTTAACGCTAAAACAGATTTAAAAACCCTTTTTTTTTTATTGTTTTATTAAATTCATATTTAAATTTAAAAAATTTGCTTAAACGCTTTTTTTGAAAAAAGCCCTTTTAGCAACGCTTTTTTTCCCAAAAAAATAAAAACCCTTTTATTATTCGTTTTTTTTTAAAAGTTCTTTTTAAATTTTAAATCTAAAATTTTGAAAAAGTTATTTTAGCAAAAAACCCGTTTTAGCTTTTTTCGCCTTTAACGCGAAAAAATAAAAAAAAAAACCCCTTTTATTAAAATTGATCTATTTAACCAACGTTAAAAAACTTGAAAAAAACTTTTTTAGCAAAAAAGCAAAAAAATTTTTTCGTTTTTCCTAAAAAGCAAAAGACGAATTTTTTTTTTTTTTTGTTTTTCTTAAAATTTCTTTTTTGAACGTTTGACTTGCAAAAACTTTTTTTGCAAAACAGATTTTATTTATTCGGTTTTAAGGTAAAAGCATAAAAAGACGAAATTTTTAATCTTTTTTAAAGGCCCTTTTTAACGTTTTAACGCTAAAGCTTAAAAGCATTTTAAAAAACCCTTTTATTTTTTGCGTTTTTAAAGGTAAAAAGTTTAAAAAGGAAATTTTTTTTTTGAAATTTGGCTTTTAACGTTTAACGCTAAAAGCTTAAAAGCAAAATTTTAAAAAAACCCTTTTATTAATTGCGTTTTAAACGGTAAACCAAAAAAACGAAATTTTTTTTTTCGAAATTTGGTTATTTGCGTTTAACGCTCTTAAAAGCATTTTAAAAAAAACCCTTTTATTTTTTTTTCTTTCGTAAAAAACTAAAAAGCGAAAAATTTTTTTTTGTTTTATTTTTTTCGTTATTTAACGTTTTTAAAGTTAAAAAAACTTAAAAGCATTTTAAAAAACCCTTTTTTTTTAATTGGTTTTGAAACAATTAAAAAGGAATTTTTTTACGTTTTTTTTTTTAAAATTTGGTTTTATTTTAACAATTTAACGACAAATTTAAATTTTTTTTTAAAAAAGCCCTTTATTTAACGCGTTTTTTCGCTAAAAAACCCAAAAAAAACCAAATTTTTTTTTAACGTTTTTTTAATTTCGCAAACGATTTTAAATCAAAATTTAAAATCTTTTTTGCAAAAAGGTTTTATTTAACGGTTTTAACGCTAAAAAGCTAAAAGGAAAATTTTTTTTTTTTCGTTTTTTTTTAATTTGCTTTTTTAACGTTTAACGTCAAAAAACGAAAAATTTTTTTTGAAAAAATTTTGGTTTTTTTTGCGTTTAACGTAAAACCTAAAAAACCCAAAATTTTAACGTTTTATTAAATTTTGGGTTTTAACGTTTAACGATCAAAATTTTTAAAATCTTTTTTTAAAAAAGTTTATTAAACGGTTTTTTAAAGCTAAAAAGCTAAAAGCAAATTTTTTTTTTTTTCTTTTTTTTATTATTCCCTCTATTTGAACGATTTCAACGATCTAAAATGCTTTAAAATGTTTTTTTTTAGCAAAAAAAGCACGTTTTGAGTTTTTTAAACTGCGTTTTAACGCGTAAAACAGCATAAAACGACGAATTTTTTTTTTCGTTTTTTTTAAGGTTTTTTTTTAAAAAAAAAAATTTTTTTTTAAAAAAACCCGGGGTTTTTTTTTTGGTTTTCCCCAAAAAAAAAAGGAAAAAAATTTTTTTTTTTTTTTTTTTTTTGGGGTTTTAAAAAAAAAAAATTTTTTAAAAACAAAAATTTTTTTTTTTTTAAAAAAAAAAAAAAAATTTTTTTTTTTATTTTTTTTTTTTTTTTTTAAAATTTTTCCCAAAAATTTTTTTTGGGAAAAAAATTTTTTTTTTCCCCAAAAAAAAACCCTTAAAAAATTTTTTTTTTTTTTTTTTTTTAAAAAAAAGTTTTTTCCAAAAAATTTTTTTAAAAAATTTTTTGGGGTTTTTTCTTTAAAAAAAAAAAAAAATTTTTTTTTTTTTAAATTTCCAAAAAATTTTTTAAAAAAAAATTTTTTTAAAAAAAATTTTTTTTTTAAAAAAATTTTTTTTCCTTTAAAAAGGGTTTTAAAAAAAAAAATTTTTTTTTTTTTTTTAAATTTTTTTGAAATTTTTTGAAAAAACCTTTAAAAAAATTTTTTTTTAAAAAAAAAAAAAATTTTTTTTTTTTAAAAAATTTTTAAAAAAAAAAAACCCTTTTAAAAGGGTTTTTTTAAAAAAGCCGGGGTTTAAAATTTTTTTTTAAAAAAAAAAACCCCTTTTTTTTTTTTTTAAAAAATTTTTTAAAAAAAAATTTTTTTTTTAAAATTTTTTTTAAAAAAAGGGGCTTTTAAAAAGGTTTTTTTAAAAAAAAAAAGGGTTTTTTTTTCCCTTTTTTTTTAAAAAAAAAAAAATTTTTTTTTTTTAAAAAAAAAAAACCCTTTTTAAAAAAACCCCGGGGGTTTTTTTAAAAAAAAAAAAAATTTTTAAATTTTTTTTTTAAAAAAAAAAAAAAAAAAATTTTTTTTAAAAAATTTTTTTTTAAAAAACCCCTTTTTTTTTTTTTTTCCTTTTTTAAAAACAAAAAAAATTTTTTTTTCTTTTTAAAAAACCCCCAAAAAGGGAAAATTTTTTTTTAAATTTTTTTTAAAATTTTTTTAAAAAACCCCCCCCTTTTTTTTTAAAAAAAAAAAATTTTTTTTTTTTTTTAAAAAACCAAAAAACGAAATTTTTTTTTTTTTAAAATTTTTTTTTAAGAAACCCCCAAAAAAAAAAAAATTTTTTTTTTTTTAAAAAAAACAAAAACCAAATTTTTTTCGGTTTTTTTTAAAAAAAATTTTTTTTTTTTTTTTTTTAAAATTTTTTTTTAAAAAAATTTTTTTTAAAAAAAAAAAAAAATTTTTTCCGTTTTTTTTTTTTAAAAAAAAAAAAAAAAAATTTTTTATTATTCGTTTTAATTAATATTGCTTCTATTTTGAACGATTTCAACGATCTAAAATGCTTGAAAATGCTTATTTTAGCAAAACAGCACGTTTGGTGCTTTAATCTGCGTTTTAACGCGTGTCGGCATAAAACGACGAAATTTTTATTAATTGTTTTTATTAATATTGCCTATATTTGAACGATTTCAACGATCTAAAAATGCTTTGAAAATGCTTATTTTAGCAAAAACAGCACGTTCTGAGCTTTATTCTGCGTTTTAACGCGTAAAACAGCATAAAAAAACGACGAAATTTTTATTACCTGTTTTATTTTTATTGCGTCTATTTGAACGATTTCAACGATCTAAAATGCTTGAAAATGCTTTATTTTAGCCAAATAGCACGTTTTGAGCTAATCTGCGTTTTAACGCGTAAAACAGCATAAAAACGACGAATTTTTTATTATTCGTTTTTTATTAATATTGCTTTTATTTCTGAACGATTTCAAACATCTAAAATGCTTGAAAATGCTTATTTTAAAGCAAAACAGCACGTTTTGAGCTTTTAATCTGCGTTTAACGCGTAAAACAGCATAAAAACGACGAAATTTTTATTATTCGTTTTTATTACTATTGCGTCTATTTTCTGAACGATTTCAACGATCTAAAATGCTGAAAATGTGCTTATTTTAGCAAAACAGCACGTTTGAGCTTTTAATTCGCGTTTTAACGCGTAAACAGCATAAAAAACGACGAATTTTTTATTATTCGTTTTATTAATATTGCTTTTATTTGAACGATTTCAACGATCTAAAATTTCTGGAAAATGCTTATTTTAGCAAAACAGCACGTTTTGAGCTTTAATCTGCGTTTTTAACGCGTAAAGCAGCACATAAAAACGACGAATTTTTATTCGTTTTTTATTAATATCGCCGACGGAACGATTTCAACGATCTGAAATGCTTGAAAATGCTTTATTTTAGCAAAACAGCACGTTTGAGCTTTAATCTGCGCTTTAACGCGTAAACAGCATAAAAACGACGAATTTTTTATTATTCGTTTTTATTAATATTGCATCTATTTGAAATCGTGATTTCAACGATCTAAAAATGTTTGAAAATGCTTATTTGTGCCAAAACAGCACGTTTTGAGCTTTAATCTGCGTTTTAACGCGTAAAACAGCTTTTAAAACGACGAATTTTATTATTATTCGTTTTTCTTAACATTGCTTCTATTTGAATGATTTCAACGATCTAAAATGCTTGAAAATGCTTATTTTAGCAAAACAGCACGTTTTGAGCTTATTCTGCGTTTTAACGGCGTAAACGTTACAAAACGACGAAATTTTTATTATTCGTTTTTATTACCGTTGGCGTCTATTGAACGATTTTAACGATCTAAATGCTTGAAAATGCTTATTTTAGCAAAACAGCACGTTTTGAGCTTTAATCTGCGTTTTAACGCGTAAAACAGTACAAAATGACGAATTTTTTATTATTAGTTTTTATTAATATTGCTTCTATTTAAACGATCCGCCAATGCTTGAAAAATGCTTATTTTAGTTAAAACAGCACGTTTTGAGTTTAATCTGCGTTTTAACGCGTAAAACAGCATAAAACGACGAAGTATTATTCGTTTTTTATTAATATTGTTTATTTGAACGATTTCAACGATCTAAAAATGCTTGAAAATGCTTATTTTAGCAAAACAGCACGTTTTGAGTTTAATCTGCGTTTTAAATGCAAACAGCATAAAAAAAAAACGACGAAATTTTTATTATTCGTTTTTATTAATATTCCGTCTATTTGAACGATTTCAACGATCTAAAATGCTGAAAAATGCTTATTTCAGCAAAACAGCACACGTTTTGAGCTTTAATCTGCGTTTAACGCGCGTAAAACAGCATAAAAACGTAATGAATTTTTTATTATTCGTTTTTATTAATATTGCTTCTATTTGAACGATTTTAACGATCTAAATGCATGAAAATGCTTATTTTAAAAGGCAAAACAGCACGTTTTTAGCTTTAATCTAAGCGTTTTAACGCGCAAACAGCATAAAAAAAACGACGAAATTCTTATTATTCGTTTTTATTAATATTGCGTATATTTGAACGATTTCAACGATCTAAAATGCTTGAAAAAAGCTTATTTTAGGAAAAAAAGCACGTTTTTAGTTTTAAACTGCGTTTTTAAAGCGTAAAACAGCAAAAACGAGAAATTTTTTAAATTTGTTTTTTTTAAAAATTCCGTCTATTTTGGGCGGTTTCAACGATCTAAAATGCTTGAAAAAAGCTTTATTTTTGGGGAAAACACACGTTTTTAGCTTTTTAAACCCGCGTTTTAACGCGTAAAAAAACATAAAAAAGGCAATTTTTTTTATTCCCTTTTTATTAATCCGTTTTTATTTGAACGATTTTTTAAAGATCTAAAATGAGAAAATGCTTATTTTAAAAACAGCACGTTTTAGCTTTAACCCCGCTTTTCCCTAAACAACATAAAAACGGCAAAATTTTTTTTATTCGTTTTATTAATATTGCGTATATTTGAACGATTTTTTAACGATCTAAAATGCTTGAAAATGCTTTTTTTTAGCAAAAAAGCACGTTTTTTAGCTTTTTTTCGCCCCTTTTTTTTGCGAAACAACATAAAATTTACGAAATTTTTTTTATTCGTTTTTTTTTTATTGCGTCTATTTGAACAAATTTTAACGATCTAAAATGCTTGAAAAATGCTTATTTTTGCAAAACAGCATTTTGAGCTTTAATCCCGCGTTTTAACGCGTAAAAAAGCATAAAAAAGACGAATTTTTATTATTCGTTTTTTTTTAAAGTGATTTTTTTTTGAACGTTTCCCAAAGTTAAAATGCTTGAAAAAGCTTATTTTAGCAAAACAGCCCTTTTTAGCTATAATCTGCCCTTTTTAAAGCGTAAAAAAGCATAAAAAAGACGAATTTTTATTATTCGTTTTTTTTTTAATATTCTTTTTTTTGAACGGTTTCAACGTCTAAAATGCTTGAAAATGCTTATTTTAAAAAACAGCACGTTTTTTAGCTTTAATCTGAGTTTTAACGCGTAAAACAGCATAAAAAAGACGAATTTTTTTTTGGTTTTTTATTAATATTGCTTCTATTTGAACATTTCAACGGTCTTCTTGAAAATGTTTTTTTAGCAAAACAGCACGTTTTGGGGTTTTTTTTTGCGTTTTAAGCGTAAAACAACATAAAACGACAGGGAAATTTTTTTTTATTCGTTTTTTTTAATATTGCGTCTATTTGAACGGTTTCCCAAAGATCTTCTTGAAAATGTTTTTTTAGCGAAACAGCCCTTTTGAAGGGTTTAATCTGCGTTTTAACGCGTAAAACAGCATAAAAACGACGAATTTTTTTATTCGTTTTTTTTTAATATTTGCTTCATTTAAACGGTTTCCAACGGGGTCTAAAAAAGCTTGAAAAATTTTTTTTGAAAACAGCCGTTTTGAGCTTTAATCTGCGTTTTAACGCGTAAAGCAGCATAAAAACGACAGAAATTTTTTTTATTCGTTTTTAATAATATTCTTCTATTTGAACGATTTCAACGATCTAAAACGCGAAAATGCTTATTTTAAAAAAGCACGTTTTTGAGCTTTAACCTGCGTTTTAACGCGTAAAACAGCATAAAACGACGAATTTTTTATTATTGTTTTTTTTAATTTGCGTCTTTTGAACGATTTCCCCGATCTAAAATGCTTGAAAATGCTTTTTTAAAAACAGCACGTTTTGAGGGTTTAATCAACGTTTTTAAAGCGTAAAAAAGCATAAAACGACGAAATTTTTTATTATTCGTTTTTTTATTAATATTTGGGCCCTTTTTAACGGTTTTAACGATCTAAAATGCTTGAAAATGCTAATTTTAGCAAAACAGCACGTTTTGAGCTTTAATCTGCGTTTAACCCTAAAACAGCATAAAAAAGACGAATTTTTTTTTTATTCGTTTTTTTTTTAATATTGCTTCTATTTGAACGATTTCAACGATTTAAAAAAGCGAAAATGCTTTTTTTTTAGCAAAACAGCACGTTTTGAGCTTTAATCTGCGTTTTAACGCGTAAAACAGCATAAAAAAGGAAGAAATTTTTTTTATTCGTTTTTTAAATTTAAAATTTCGTATATTTGAACGATTTCCCGATCCCAAAATGCTTGAAAATGCTTATTTTAGCAAAACAGCCCTTTTGAGCTTTAATCTGCGTTTTAACGCGTAAAAAGCATAAAACGACGGGTTTAAATTTTTCGTTTTTATTAATATTGCGTCTATTAGAACGGTTTTAACGATCTAAAATGCTTGAAAATGCTTATTTTAGCAAAACAGCTCGTTTTTTAGCTTTAATCTGCCCTTTTAACGCGTAAAACGCATAAAAACGACGAATTTTTTTATTTTGTTTTTATTAATATCGCCCATTTGAACGATTTCCCCGTCTAAAATGCTTGAAAATGCTTATTTTAAAAAAAGCACGTTTTGAGCTTTAATCTGCGTTTTAACGCGTAAAACAGCATAAAACGACGAATTTTTATTATTCATTTTAAATTTAAAATTGCGTCATTTGAACGGTTTTTCGATCTAAAATGCTTGAATATGCTTATTTTAGCCCAAAAAAGCACGTTTGAGCTTTTTAAACTGCGTTTAACGCGTAAAACGCTTTTAAAAAAGACGAAATTTTAAATTTTTCGTTTTTCTTAACATTGCTTCTATTTGAACGATTTCCAAACGATCAAAAAGCTTGAAAATGCTTATTTTGGGAAAAAAGGGGTTTTTGGGGTTTAATCAACGTTTTAACGCGTAAAACAAACATAAAACGACAGAAATTTTTATTATTCGTTTTATTAATATTGCGTCTATTTGAACGATTTCAACGATCCCAAAAAAGCTTGAAAATGCTTATTTTAAAACAAAACAGCACGTTTTTTAGGGTTTAATATGCGTTTTTAAAGCGTAAAAAAACATAAAAAAGACAAAATTTTTTTATTCGTTTTTTTTAATATTGCTTCTATTTGAACGATTTCAACCATCTAAAATGCTTGAAAATGCTTATTTTAGCAAAACAGCCCTTTTGAGCTTTAATCTGCGTTTTAACGCGTAAAACAACATAAAAAAGACGAAATTTTTATTATTTTTTTTTATTAATTTCGTTTTTGAACGATTTCAACGTCTCGAAAAACATTTTAGCCGCCCTTTTGGGGATTCTGCAAACGCGTAAAACAGCATAAAACGCAAATTTTTATTTTGTTTTTTTTTTTTTGCGTCTATTTGAACGGTTTAACAATCTAAAAGCGAAAAATTTTTTAGCAAAACAGCCCTTTTGAGATTTAATCTGCGTTTTTCGTAAAACAGCAAAAACGACGGGTTTTTTTTGTTTTTTTTTAATTTGCTTTTTTTTGAACGTTTCACGATCAAAATGCGGAAAAGCTGGGGCCGTTTTTAGCCAATCTGCGTTTTAAGCGTAAAACAGCATAAAACGCGGGGGTTTTTTTTATTCGTTTTTATTAAAATTGCGTCTTTTGAAGTTTCAACGATCTAAAAAGCTCGAAAATGCTTTTTAGCAAAAAAGCCCTTTGGGTTTTTCCCTTTAACGCGTAAACAGCAAAAAAGCGAATTTTTTTTTTTCGTTTTTTTGTTTTCTTTTTATTTAACGATTTAGCGTTTGGGGTTAAAACAAACGCCCTTTGGCTTTTCGCGTTTTTTAAAGCGAAACAACTAAAACGACGATTTTTTTTTTATTCGTTTTTTTTTTAATATTGCTTCTTTTGAACGTTTCCGTTAAAAGCGAAAATCTTTTTGAAAAAAACACGTTTGAATTCTGCGTTTTTTCGCGTAAAAAAACCATAAAACGCGAAATTTTTT
>NW_027047064.1:15000-17724 GCF_025399875.1 Dalotia coriaria
CTGCGTTTTAACGCGTAAAACAGCATAAAACGACGAAATTTTTATTAATTGTTTTTATTAATATTGCGTATATTTGAACGATTTCAACGATCTAAAATGCTTAAAATGCTTATTTTAGCAAAACAGCACGTTTTGAGCTTTATTCTGCGTTTTAACGCGTAAAAACAACAATAAAACGACGAAATTTTTATTATTCGTTTTTATTTTTATTGATCTATTTGAACGATTTCAACGATCTAAAATGCTTGAAAATGCTTATTTTAGCTAAACAGCACGTTTTGAGTTTAATCTGCGTTTTAACGCGTAAAAACACATAAAACGACGATTTTTTATTATTCGTTTTTATTAATATTGCTTTTATTTGAACGATTTCAACGATCTAAAATGCTTGAAAATCTTTATTTTAGCAAAACAGCACGTTTTGAGCTTTAATCTGCGTTTTAACGCGTAAAACAGCATAAAAACGACGATTTATTATTCGTTTTATTACTATTGCGTCTATTTGAACGATTTCAACGATCTAAAATCTTGAAAATGCTTATTTTAGCAAACAGCACGTTTTGAGCTTTAATCTGCGTTTTAACGCGTAAAACAGCATAAAAACGACGAATTTTTATATTCGTTTTTATTAATATTGCTTTTATTTGAACGATTTCAACGATCTAAATTAGCGAAAATGCTTATTTTAGCAAACAGCACGTTTGAGCTTTTAATCTGCGTTTTAACGCGTAAAGCAGCATAAAAACGACGAATTTTTATTATTCGTTTTTATTAATATCGCTTCATTTGAACGATTTCAACGATCTGAAATGCTTGAAAATGTTATTTTAGCAAAACAGCACGTTTTGAGCTTTAATCTGCGCTTTTAACGCGTAAAACAGCATAAAACGACGAATTTTTATTATTCGTTTTTATTAATATTGCATCTATTTGAACGATTTCAACGATCTAAAATGCTTGAAAATGCTTATTTTAGCAAAACAGCACGTTTTGAGCTTTAATCTGCGTTTTAACGCGTAAAACAGCTTATAAAAACGACTTTTTATTATTCGTTTTTATTATATTGATTTTATTTGCGTTTAGCGATATAAAATGCTTGAAAATGCTTATTTTAGCAAAACAGCACGTTTTGGTTTAATCTGCGTTTTCGCGTAAAACAGCATAAAACGAGAATTTTTATTTTTTTTTATTAATATTGTTTTTTTGAACAATTTCAACGATCTAAAATGCTTGTCTTATTTTTTCAAAACAGCCTTTTTAGCTTTAATCTGCGTTTTTAAAGCGAAAACGCATAAAACGACGAAATTTTTTTTTCGTTTTTATTAATTTCGTATATTTGAACGATTTCAACGATCTAAAATGCTTGAAAATGCTTATTTTAGCAAAACAGCCGTTTTGAGCTTTTTGCGTTTTAACGCGTAAAACCTTTTAAAAAAAGACAAATTTTTTTTTTTTCGTTTTTATTTTTTTGCGTCTTTTGAACGATTTCAACGATCTAAAATGCTTGAAAATGCTTATTTTAGCAAAACAGCACGTTTTTAGTTTAAAACTGCGTTTTTAAAGCGTAAAACAGCATAAAACGACGAATTTTTTTTTTTGTTTTTAAAAAATTTCTTATTTGCGAAAAATCATAATGCTTGAAAATGCTTATTTTAGCAAAACACACGTTTTTAGTTTTCTGCCCTTTTGGGGAAAAAAAATTTAAAAAGACGGAAATTTTATTATTCGTTTTTTTTAATATTCCGTCTATTTGAACATTTCAACGATTAAAAAGCTTTAAAATGTTATTTTAGCAAAACAGCACGTTTTGAGCTTTAATCTGCGTTTTTAAAGCGTAAAACAGCATAAAACGACAATTTTTATTATTCGTTTTTTTAAAACTTTATTTGAACGATTTCAACGTCTAAAATGCGAAATCTTTTTTAGCAAAAAAAGCACGTTTTTAGCTTTAAACCGTTTTAACGCGTAAAACACTAAAACGAAAATTTTTTTTTTTAAATATTGCTATATTTGAACATTTCAACGATCTAAAATGTTTAAAATGTTTTTTTAGCAAAACAGCAAGTTTTTAGCTTTATTCTGCGTTTTAACGCGTAAAACACATAAAAACGACGAAATTTTTATTATTTGTTTTTATTTTTTTTTGCGTCTTTTGAACGTTTCAACGATCTAAATTTCTTGAAAATGCTTATTTTAGCAAAACAGCACGTTTTGAGTTTAATCTCGTTTTTAAAGCGTAAAAAAGCAAAACGACGAATTTTTTTTATTCGTTTTTTTTTTTAAAATTTCTTCTATTTGAACGATTTCAACGATCTAAAATGCTTGAAAATCTTATTTTAGCAAAAAGCACGTTTTGAGCTTTATTCTGCGTTTAACGCGTAAAAAACATAAAAAAAGACGTTTTTTTATTCGTTTTTATTAATATTGCTTTTATTTGAACGATTTCAACGATCTAAAATGCTTGAAAATCTTTTTTAAACAAAACAGCCGTTTTTTAGCTTTTTAAACTGCGTTTAACGCGTAAAACACATAAAACGACGAAATTTTTATTATTCGTTTTTTTAATATTCCTCTATTTGAACAAATTTTAACGATCTAAAAAACTTGAAAAATTTTAGAAAAAAGCACGTTTTTAGTTTTAACTGCGTTTTTAAAGCTAAAAAAAGCAAAAACGACGAATTTTTTTAAATTTTTTTTTCATTTTTTTTTTAAATTTGCTTTTTA
>NW_027047065.1:0-17723 GCF_025399875.1 Dalotia coriaria
TTGTTTTTTGCTAAATAAACTTTTCAAGCATTTTTGATCGTTTTAAATCGTTCAAATAAAATCAATATTAATAAAAACGAATAATAAAAAAAATTTGTCGTTTTTTTGCTTTTTTACGGTTAAAACCAGTTAAAAAAAAGTGCTGTTTTTTTTAAAATAAGCATTTTTTAAACATTTTAGATCGTTGAAATCGTTCAAATGAACAATATTAATAAAAACGAATAATAAAAAAATTTGTCGTTTTTATGCTTTTTACGCGTTAAACGCAGATTAAAAATCAAAAAGTGCTGTTTTGCAAAAAAACATTTTCGCGTCGTTGAAATCGTTCAAATAGACGCAATATTAATAAAAAAAATAATAAAAAAATTTTGTCGTTTTTATGCTGACGCGTTAAAACGCGTTTAAAGCTCAAAACGTGCTGTTTTGCTAAAAAAAGCATTTTCAAGCATTTTTTGATCGTTGAAATCGTTCAAATAGACGCAATATTAATAAAAACGAAAAATTAAAAATTTCGTCCCTTTTTATGATGTTTTACGCGTTAAAAGCAGAATAAAACTCAAAACGTGCTGTTTTGCTAAAATA
Source organism: Dalotia coriaria (assembly GCF_025399875.1). Taxonomy (NCBI): domain Eukaryota; kingdom Metazoa; phylum Arthropoda; class Insecta; order Coleoptera; family Staphylinidae; genus Dalotia; species Dalotia coriaria. Next base: position 583 of record NW_027047065.1, read on the forward strand.
AAACATTTTTAAGCATTTTTTGAACGTTGAAATCGTTCCAAATAGAAGCAATATTAATAAAAACCAATAATAAAAATTCGTCGTTTTATGCTGTTTTACGCGTTAAAACGCAGATTAAACTCAAAAAGTGCTGTTTTGCTTAAATTTTCAAGCATTTTAGATCGTTGAAATCGTTCAAATGGGAAAAATTAATAAAAACAATAAAAAAATTCGCGTTTTTTGCTGTTTTCGCGTTAAAACGCAGATTAAAACTCAAAACGTGCTGTTTTGCAAAATAAGCATTTTCAAGATTTTAGATCGTTGAAATCCCTTCAAATAGACGCAATAAAATAAAAAGAAAAAATAAAAAAAGTCGTCGTTTTTTTGCTGTTTTACCGTTAAAACGCAGAATAAAGCTCAAAACGTGCTGTTTTGCTAAAATGCATTTTCAAGCATTTTAGATCGTTGGGAAAACGTTCAAATAGACGCAATATTTAAAAAAAACGAATAATAAAAATTTCGTCGTTTTATGCTGTTTTACGCGTTAAAACGCAGATTAAAGCCAAAATGGTGCTGTTTTTTCTAAAATAAGCATTTTCCAAAACATTTTAGATCGTTGAAGTCGTTCAAATGGCAATATTAATAAAAACGAATAATAAAAAAATTCGTCGTTTTTTATGCTGTTTTACGCGTTAAAACGCAGATTAAACCAAAACGTGCTGTTTTGCTAAAATAAGCATTTTCAAGCATTTTTTGATCGTTGAAATCGTTCCAAATAGACGCAATATTAATAAAAACGAATAATAAAAATTCGTCGTTTTATGCTGTTTTACGCGTTAAAACGCAGTTAAAGCTCAAAACGAGCTGTTTTGCTAAAATAAGCATTTTCAAGCATTTTTAGATCGTTGAAATCGTTCAAATAGAAGCAATATTAAAAAAACGAATAATAAAAAATTTCCGTCGTTTTATGCTGTTTTTCGCGTTAAAACGCAGATTAAGCTCAAAACGTTGCTGTTTTGCTAAAATAAAGCATTTTCAAGCATTTTAGATCGTTTAAATCGTTTAAATAGAAGCAATATTAATAAAAACGAATAATAAAAATTTTGTCATTTTTATGCTGTTTTACGCGTTAAATTGCAGATTAAAGCTCAAAACGTGCTGTTTTGCTAAAATAAGCATTTTCAAGCATTTTAGATCGTTGAAATCGTTCAAATAGACGCAATATTAATAAAACGAATAATAAAAATTTCGTCGTTTTTATGATGTTTTACGCGTTAAAAAGCAGAATAAAGCTCAAAACGTGCTGTTTTGCTAAAATAAAAACATTTTTTAAGCATTTTAGAACGTTGAAATCGTTCAAATAGAAACAATATTAATAAAAACGAATAATAAAAATTCGTCGTTTTTATGCTGTTTTTTCGCGTTAAAACGCAGATTAAAACTCAAAACGTGCTGTTTTGCTAAAATAAGCATTTTCAAGCATTTTAATCGTTGAAATCGTTCAAATAGACGCAATATTAATAAAAAAGAATAATACAAAATTCGTCGTTTTTTTGCTGTTTTTCGCGTTAAAACGCAGATTAAAGCTCAAAACGTGCTGTTTTGCTAAAATAAGCATTTTAACATTTTAGATCGTTGAAATCGTTCAAATAGACGCAATAAAAAAAAAACGAATAATAAAAAAATGCGTCGTTTTATGCTGTTTTACGCGTTAAAACGCAGAATAAAGCTCAAAACGTGCTGTTTTGCTAAAATAAGCATTTTCAAGCATTTTAGATCGTTGAAATCGTTCAAATAGACGCAATATTAATAAAAACGAATAATAAAAATTTCGTCGTTTTTATGCTGTTTTACGCGTTAAAACGCAGATTAAAACTCAAATGGTGCTGTTTTGCTAAAATAAGCATTTTCAAGCATTTTAGATCGTTGAAATCGTTCAAATAGAAGCAATATTAATAAAAACGAATAATAAAAATTCGTCGTTTTTATGCTGTTTTACGCGTTAAAACGCAGATTAAAGCTCAAAACGTGCTGTTTTGCTAAAATAAGCATTTTCAAAACATTTTAGATCGTTGAAATCGTTCAAATAGACGCAATATTAATAAAAACAAAATAAAAATTTTGTCGTTTTAAAGCTGTTTTACGCGTTAAAACGCAGAATTTAAAAAACAAAACGTGCTGTTTTGCTAAAATAAGCATTTTCAAGCATTTTAGATCGTTGAAATCGTTCCCAAAAAGAAGCAATATTAATAAAAACGAATAATAAAAATTTTGTCGTTTTTGTTTTTACGCGTTAAAACGCAGATTAAACTCAAAACGTGCTGTTTTTTCTAAAATAAGCATTTTCAAAAAATTTTTGATCGTTGAAATCGTTTTAAATAGACGCAATAAAATAAAAAAGAATAATAAAAATTTCGTCGTTTTTTTTGCTGTTTTACGCGCGTTAAAACGCAGATAAAGCTCAAACGTGCTGTTTTGCTAAAATAAGCATTTTCAAGCATTTTAGATCGTTGAAATCGTTCAAATAGACGCAATATTAATAAAAACGAATAATAAAAATTTCGTCGTTTTATGCTGTTTTTCGCGTTAAAACGCAGATTAAAGCTCAAAACGTGCTGTTTTGCTAAAATAAGCATTTTCAAAGCATTTTAGATCGTTGAAATCGTTCAAATAGAAGCAATATTAATAAAAACGAATAATAAAAATTCGTCGTTTTTATTGCTGTTTTACGCGTTAAAACGCAGATTAAAGCTCAAAAAAGTGCTGTTTTGCTAAAATAAAACATTTTCAAGCATTTTTTGATCGTTGAAATCGTTTTAAATAGACGCAATATTAATAAAACAAAAAATAAAAATTTTGTCGTTTTATGCTGTTTTACGCGTTAAAACCCCTGATTAAAAGCTCAAAACGTGCTGTTTTGCAAAATAAGCATTTTCAAAACATTTTAGATCGTTGAAATCGTTTTAAATAGACGCAATATTAATAAAACGAATAATAAAAATTCGTCGTTTTTATGCTGTTTTACGCGTTAAAACGCAGATTAAGCTCAAAACGTGCTGTTTTGCTAAAATAAACATTTTTTAAAAACATTTTAGATCGTTGAAATCCCTTCAAATAGACGCAATATTAATAAAAACGAATAATAAAAATTTTGTCGTTTTTATGCTGTTTTACGCGTTAAAACGCAGATTAAACTCAAAACGTGCTGTTTTGCTAAAAAAAGCATTTTCAAGCATTTTAGATCGTTGAAATCGTTCAAATAGAGCAATATTATAAAAAACGAATAATAAAAATTTCGTCGTTTTTTTTGCTGTTTTACGCGTTAAAAAGCAGATTAAAACTCAAAAAAGTGCTGTTTTGCTAAAAAAGCATTTTCAAGCATTTTAGATCGTTGAAATCGTTCAAATAGACGCAATATTAATAAAAAAGAATAATAAAAATTTCGTCGTTTTATGCTTTTTTACGCGCGTTAAAACGCAGATTAAAAACTCAAAACGTGCTGTTTTGCTAAAATAAGCATTTTCAAGCATTTTAGATCCCCTTGAAATCGTTCAAATAGAAGCAATATTAATAAAAAAGAATAATAAAAAAAACGTCGTTTTTATGCTTTTTTTTACGCGTTAAAAGCAGATTAAAGCTCAAAACGTGGTGTTTTGCTTTTAAATAAACATTTTCAAGCATTTTAAATCGTTGAAATCGTTCAAATAGACGCAATAAAATAAAAACGAATAATAAAAATTTCGTCGTTTTATGCTGTTTTACGGTTAAAACGCGATAAAGCTCAAAACGTGCTGTTTTGCTAAAATAAGCATTTTCAAGCATTTTAGATTGTTGAAATCGTTTTAAATAGACGCAATATTAATAAAAACGAATAATAAAAATTTCGTCGTTTTATGCTGTTTTACGCGTTAAAACGCAGATTAAAAGCTCAAATCGTGCTGTTTGCTAAAATAAGCATTTTCAAGCATTTTAAATCGTTGAAATCGTTCAAATAGAAACAATATTAATAAAAACGAATAATAAAAAAAATTTGTCGTTTTATGCTGTTTTACGTTAAAACGCAGATTAAAACTCAAAACGTGCTGTTTTGCTAAAATAAGCATTTTCAAAGCATTTTAGATCGTTGAAATCGTTCAAATAAACAATATTAATAAAAACGAATAATAAAAATTCGTCGTTTTATGCTGTTTTACGGTTAAAAACGCAGATTAAACTCAAAAAGTGCTGTTTTGTAAAATAAAACATTTTCAAACATTTTAGATCGTTGAAATCGTTTTAAATAAACGCTATTAATAAAAACGAATAATAAAAATTCGTCGTTTTTATGCTGTTTTACGCGTTAAAACGCAGATTAAAGCTCAAAAAGTGCTGTTTTGCTAAAATAAAGCATTTTCAAGCATTTTAGATCGTTGAAATCGTTCAAATAGACCCAAAATTAATAAAAACGAATAATAAAAAATTCGTCGTTTTTATGCTGTTTTACGCGTTAAAACGCAGATTAAAGCTCAAAACGTGCTGTTTTGCTAAAATAAGCATTTTCAAGCATTTTAGATCGTTGAATCGTTCAAATAAACAATATTAATAAAAACGAATAATAAAAAATCGTCGTTTTATGCTGTTTTTCGCGTTAAAAAGCAGATTAAAACTCAAAACGTGCTGTTTTGTTAAAATAAGCATTTTCAAGCATTTTTAGATCGTTGAAATGTTCAAATAGAAGCAATATTAATAAAAACGAATAATATAAAATTCGTCGTTTTATGCAGTTTTCATTCGCGTTAAAACGCAGATTAAAACTCAAAAACTGTTTTGCTAAAATAAGCATTTTAAGCATTTTAGATCGTTGAAATCGTTCAAATAGAATCAATATTAATAAAACGAATAATAAAAAATTCGTCGTTTTTATGCTTTTACGCGTTAAAACGCAGATTAAAACTCAAAATGCTGTTTTGCTAAAATAAGCATTTTAAGCATTTTAGATCGTTGAAATCTCAAAATAGAAAATATTAATAAAAACAAAATTCTTTTAGCTGTTTTACGTTAAAACGCAGATTAAAACTCAAAACGTGCTTTTTTAAAATAAGCATTTTCAAGCATTTTTTTGAAATCGTTCAAATAGACGCAATATTAATAAAAACGAATAATACAAAATTCGTCGTTTTATGCTTTTTACGCGTTAAAACGCAATTAAACTCAAAACGTGCTGTTTTGCTAAAATAAGCATTTTCAAGCATTTTAGATCGTTGAAATCGTTCAATTTTCAAGCATTTTAAATCGTTGAAATCGTTCAAATAACAATATTAAAAAAACGAATAATAAAAAATTCGTCGTTTTATGCTGTTTTACGCGTTAAAACGCAGATTAAACCTCAAAACGGCTGTTTGCTAAAATAAGCATTTTCAAGCATTTTGATCGTTGGAAACGTTCAAATAGACGCATATTAATAAAAAAATAATAAAAATTTGCGTTTTATGCTGTTTTACGCGTTAAAACGCAGATTAAAGCATAAATCGTGCTGTTTTTAAAATAACGATTTTCAAGCATTTAGATCGTTGAAACGTTCAAATAGAAGCAATATTAATAAAAACGAATAATATAAAATTCGTCGTTTTTGCTGTTTTACGCGTTAAAACGCAGTTAAAACCTAAAACGTGTTTTTGCTAAAATAAGCATTTTCAAGCATTTTTAGATCGTTGAAATCGTTCAAATAGACGCAATATTAATAAAAACGAATAATAAAAATTCGTCGTTTTTATGCTGTTTACGCGTTAAAACGCAGATTAAAGCTCAAAACGTGCTGTTTTGCTTTAAAATAAGCATTTTTGCAAGCATTTTTAGATCGATTTGAAATCGTTCAAATAGAATCAATATTAATAAAAACGAATAATAAAAAATTCGTCGTTTTTTATGCTGTTTACGCGTTAAAACGCAGATTAAAGCTCAAAACGTGCTGTTTTGCTAAAATAAGCATTTCAAGCATTTTAGATCGTTGAAATCGTTCAAAGCGGGCGCATGTGTAAAAACGAATAATAAAAAATTTCGTCGTTTTATGCTGTTTTACGCGTTAAAACGCAGATTAAAGCTCAAAACGTGCTGTTTTGCTAAAATAAAGCATTTTCAAGCATTTTAGATCGTTGAAATCATTTGTTTCAAATAGACGCAATATTAATAAAAACGAATAATAAAAATTTCGTCGTTTTTATGCTGTTTTACGCGTTAAAACGCAGATTAAAGCTCAAAACGTGCTGTTTTTTTGCTAAAATAAGCATTTCAAGCATTTTAGATCGTTGAAATCGTTCAAAATAGAAGCAATATTAATAAAAACGAACAATAAAAATTCGTCGTTTTATGCTGTTTTACGCGCGTTAAAATGCGGGTCAAAACCACAACGTGGTGTTTTGCTAAAATAAGCATTTTCAAGCATTTTTAAATCGTTGAAATCGTTCAAATAGACGCAATAAAATAAAAACGAATAATAAAAATTTCGTCGTTTTTGCTGTTTTTACAGTTAAAACGCAGAATAAAGCTCAAAACGTGCTGTTTTGCTAAAATAAACATTTTCAAGCATTTTGGGTGTTGAAATCGTTCAAATAGACGCAATATTAATAAAAAACGAATAATAAAATTTCGTCGTTTTATGCTGTTTACGCGTTAAAACGCAGATTAAAGCTCAAATCGTGCTGTTTTGCTAAAATAGAAAAATTTTTCAAGCATTTTAAAATCGTTGAAATCGTTCAAATAGAAGCAATAATGTAAAAACGAATAATAAAAATTCGTCGTTTTATGCTGTTTTACGCGTTAAAACGCAGATTAAACCTCAAAACGTGCTGTTTTGCTAAAATAAAGCATTTTCAAAGCATTTTAGATCGTTGGGAAATCGTTCAAATAGACGCAATATTAATAAAAAGCAGATAATAAAAATTTCGTCGTTTTTATGCTGTTTTACGCGTTAAAACGCAGATTAAAGCACAAATCGTGCTGTTTTTATAAAACCGGCATTTTCCAAGCATTTTAGATCGTTGAAATCGTTCAAATAGAAGCAATATTAATAAAAACGAATATATAAAATTCGTCGTTTTTGTGCTGTTTTACGCGTTAAAACGCAGATTAAAAAAACTCAAAACTGTGCTGCTTTTTGCTAAAATAAGCATTTTCAAGCATTTTTAGATCGTTGAAATCGTTCAAATAGAATCAATATTAATAAAAACGAATAATAAAAATTCGTCGTTTTATGCTGTTTTTACGCGTTAAAACGCAGATTAAAACTCAAAACGTGCTGTTTTTTGTAAAATAAGCATTTTCAAGCATTTTAGATCGTTGAAATCGTTCAAATAGAAGCCGTAATAAAAACGAATAATAAAAATTCGTCGTTTTTATGCTGTTTTTACGCGTTAAAACGCAGATTAAAGCTCAAAACGTGCTGTTTTGAGCCAAGCATTTTCGGCATTTTAGATCGTTGAAATCGTTCAAATAGACGCAATAAAATAAAAACGAATAATAAAAATTTCGTCGTTTTTATGCTGTTTTACTCGTTTAAAGCGCAGATTAAAGCTCAAAACGTGCTGTTTTTGCTAAAATAAGCATTTTCAAGCATTTTAGATCGTTGGAAATCGTTCAAAATAGACGAAATATTAATAAAGCGACCGGCAAAAATTCGTCGTTTTATGCTGTTTTACGCGTTAAAACGCAGATTAAAACTCAAACGTAGCGACGCTAAAATAAGCATTTTCAAGCATTTTAGATCGTTGAAATAAGTGCAAATAGAAGCAATATTGGCAAAAACGAATAATAAAAATTTATCGTTTTTTATGCTGTTTTACGGTTAAAACGCGATTAGAGCTCAAAACGTGCTGTTTTGTTAAAATAAGCATTTCAGAATTTTAGATCGTTGAAATCGTTCAAATAGAAGCAATATTAATACAAAAACGAATAATAAAAAATTCGATGTTTTACATGCTGTTTTACGCGTTAAACGCAGATTAAAGCTCAAAACGTGCTGTTTTGCTAAAATAAGCATTTTCAAGCATTTTTAGATCGTTACAATCGTTCAAAATGGGCGCAATATTAATAAAACGAATAATAAAAATTTCGTCGTTTTATGCTTGTTTTACGCGTTAAAACGCAGATTAAAGCTCAAAACGTGCTGTTTTTGCTAAAATAAGCATTTTTCAAGCATTTTTAGATCATTTGAAATAATTCCAAGTAAGAGCGTATTAATAAAAACGAATAATAAAAAATTCGTGTCGTTTTATGCTGTTTACGAAGTTAAAACGCAGATTAAAGCTCAAAACGATGCGGCAACATTTAAAGCAAGCGTTTCCAAGCATTTTAGATCGTTGAAATCGTTCAAATAGAAACCCAATATTAATAAAAAACAGATAATAAAAATTCGTCGTTTTTTATGCTGTTTTACGCGTTAAAACTCAGATTAAAGCTCAAAAACGTGCTGTTTTGCTAAAATAAAGCATTTTCAAGCATTTTAGATCGTTGAAATCGTTCAAATAGACGCAATATTAATAAAAACGAATAATAAAAATTTCGTCGTTTTTATGCTGTTTTTACGCGTTAAAACGCAGATTAAAACTCAAAACGTGCTGTTTTTGCTAAAATAAACATTTTCAAACATTTTAGATCGTTGAAATCGTTCAAATAGAAACAATATTAATAAAAACGAATAATAAAAAGTTAATCGTTTTATGTATTTTACACGTTAAAACGCAGATTAAAGCAAAACGTGCTGTTTTGCTAAAATAAGCATTTTCAAGCATTTTGGAATGTTAAAATCGTTCGTAGGCATAATAATGGCAAAAACGAATAATAAAAAATTTCGTCGTTTTTTATGCTGTTCTACGCGTTAAAACGCAGATTAAGCTCAAAACGTGCTGTTTTGCTAAAATAAGCATTTTCAAGCATTTTAGATCGTTGAAATTGTTCAAATAGAAACAATATTAATAAAAACGAATAATAAAATTCGTCGTTTTATGCTGTTTTACGCGTTAAAACGCGATTAAAGCTCAAAAACGTGCTGTTTTGCTAAAATAAAGCATTTTCAAGCATTTTAAGTCGTTTAAATCGTTCAAATAGACGCAATATTAATAAAAACGAATAATAAAATTTCGTCGTTTTATGCTGTTTTACGCGTTAAAACGCAGATTAAGAACAAATCGATGCTGTTTTGCTAAAATAAGCATTTTCAAGCATTTTAGATCCGTTGAAATCGTTCAAATAGAAGCAATATTAATAAAAACGAATAATAAAAATTCGTCGTTTTTTATGCTGTTTTACGCGTTAAACGCAGATTAAAGCTCAAAACGTGCTGTTTTGCGCTAAAATAAGCATTTTCAAGCATTTTAGATCGTTGAAATCGTTCAAATAGAAGCAATATTAATAAAAACGAATAATAAAAATTCGTCGTTTTATGTGCTGTTTACGCGTTAAAACGCAGATTAAAGCTCAAAACGTGCTGTTTTGCTAAAATAAGCATTTCAAGCATTTTAGATCGTTGAAATCGTTCCAAATAGAATCAATATTAATAAAAAGCGAATAATAAAAAATTCGTCGTTTTTTATGCTGTTTTACGCGTTAAAACGCAGATTAAAAGCTCAAAAACGTGCTGTTTTGCTAAAATAAGCATTTTCCAGCTATTTTAGATCGTTGAAATCGTTCAAATAGAAGCAATATTAATAAAAACAGGCAATAAAATTCGTCGTTTTTATGCTGTTTTACGCGTTAAAACGCCGTTAAAGCGCAAAACGTGCTGTTTTGCTAAAATAAACATTTTCAAGCACATTTTAGATGTTGGAATCATTTCAAATAGACGCAATAAAATAAAAACGAATAAAATTTGTCGTTTTTTATGCTGTTTTACGCGTTATAACGCAGAATAAAGCTCAAAACGTGCTGTTTTTTGCTACAAAATAACATTTTCACTGGCGGTACAGATCGTTGGGAAATCGTTCAAATAGACGCAATATTAATAAAAACGAACAATAAAATTTCGTCGTTTTTTATGCTGCCATTTTACGCGTTAAAACGCAGATTAAAACTCAAAACGTGCTGTTTTGCTAATATAAGCATTTTCAAGCATTTTAGATCGTTGGAAATCGTTCAAATAGAAGCAATATTAATAAAAAACGAATAATAAAAAAATCGTCGTTTTTATGCTGTTTACGCATTTAAAACGCAGATTAAAGCTCAAAACGTGCTGTTTTGCTAAAATAAGCATTTTCAAGCATTTTAGATCGTTAAATCGTTCCAAATAGAAGCAATATTAATAAAAAAACGAATAATAAAAAATTTCGTCGTTTTTGCTTGCTGTTTACGTTAAAACGCAGATTAAAGCTCAAAACGTGCTGTTTTGCTTTAAAATAAGCATTTTCAAGCATTTTAGATCGTTGAAATCGTTCAAAATAGACGCAATAAAATAAAAAACGAATAATAAAAATTTCGTCGTTTTTATGCTGTTTTACGCGTTAAACGCAGATTAAGCTCAAAACGTGCTGTTTTGCTAAAACCAAAGCATTTCCAGAAGCATTTTTGGGTGTTGAAATCGTTCAAATAGACGCAATAATAAAACGAATATTAATAAAAATTCGTCGTTTTTTATGCTGTTTACGCGTTAAAACGCAGATTAAAAAGCTCAAAACGTGCTGTTTTGCTAAAATAATAAAGCATTTCAAGCATTTAGATCGTTGAAATCGTTCAAATAGAAGCAATATTAATAAAAAACGAATAATAAATTTATCGTTTTATACTTGTTTTACGAGTTAAAACGCAGATTAAAGCTCAAAACGTGCTGTTTTTGTTAAAATAAGCATTTCAAAATTTTAGATCGTTGGGAAATCGTTCAAATAAACAATATTAATAAAAAACGAATAATAAAAATTCGTTGTTTTTATCTAACATTTTTACGCGTTAAAACGCAGATTAAAACTCAAAACGTGCTGTTTTGCTAAAATAAGCATTTTCAAGCATTTTAGATCGTTTGCAATCGTTCAAATAGACGCAATATTAATAAAAACGAATAATAAAATTTCGTCGTTTTTTATGCTGTTTTTACGCGTTAAAACGCAGATTAAAACTCAAAACATTAACATTTTTAACAAAATAAGCATTTTCAAGCATTTAGATCGTTGAAATCGTTCAAATAGAATCAATATTAATAAAACGAATAATAAAAATTCGTCGTTTTTATGCTTTGTTTACGGTTAAAACGCAGATTAAAAGCTCAAAACGTGCTGTTTTGTTAAAATAAGCATTTTCAAACATTTTAGATCGTTGAAATCGTTCAAAATGCAATATTAATAAAAAACGAATAATAAAAAATTCGTCGTTTTATGCTGTTTTACGCGTTAAAACTCAGATTAAAGCTCAAAACGTGCTGTTTTGCTAAAATAAGCATTTTCAAGCATTTTTAGATCGTTGAAATCGGTCAAATAGACGCAATATTAATAAAACGAATGTAAAAATTTCGTCGTTTTATGCTTTTGTTTTACGCGTTAAAACACAGATTAATGCTCAAAACGTGCTGTTTTGCTTCGTCTAAGCATTTTCAAGCATTTTTAGATCGTTGAAATCGTTAAAATAGAAGCAATATTAATAAAAAAGCGAATAATAAAAATTCGTCGTTTTATGCTGTTTTACGCGTTAAAACGCAGATTAAAACTCAAAACGTGCTGTTTTGCTGAAATAAACATTTCAAGCATTTTGATCTTTGAAATCGTTCCAAATGGGCGCAATAAAAATAAAAACGAATAATAAAAATTTCGTCGTTTTTATGCTGTTTTGCGTTAAACGCAGAATAAAGCTCAAAACGTGCTGTTTTGCAACAAAATAAGCATTTTCAAGCATTTTAGATCGTTGGAAATCGTTTAAATAAGGGCGCAATGATAATAAAAACGAATAATAAAAATTTCGTCACGTTTTTTTATGCTGTTTTGCGGAAGTTAAAACGCAGATTAAAGCTCAAAACGTGCTGTTTTGTTAAAATAAGCATTTTCAAACATTTTTAGATCGTTGAAATCGTTTCAAATGAAGCAATATTGGCAAAACGAATAATAAAAAATTCGTCGTCGTTTTATGCTGTTTTACGCGCGTTAAAGCGCAGATTAAAACTCAAAACGTGCTGTTTTGCACAAAATAAACATTTCAAGCATTTTAGATCGTTGAAATCGTTCAAATAGAAGCAATATTAAAAAAAAAAAACGAATAATAAAAATTTCGTCGTTTTTATGCTGTTTTACGCGTTAAAACGCAGATTAAAACTCAAAACGTGCTGTTTTGCTAAATAAGCATTTTCAAGCATTTTAGATCGTTGTAATCATTCAAATAGACGCAATATTAATAAAAACGAATAATAAAAAAATTCGTCGTTTTTATGCTGTTTTACGCGTTAAAACGCAGAATAAAGCTCAAAACATTAACTGTTTTGCTAAAATAAGCATTTTCAAGCATTTTTAGATCGTTGGAAATGCGTTCAAATAGACGCAATATTAATAAAACGAATAAAAATTCGTCGTTTTATGCTGTTTTACGCGTTAAACGCAGATTAAAACAAAACGTGCTGTTTTGCTAAAAATAAGCATTTTCAAGCATTTTAGATCGTTGAAATCGTTCAAATAGAAGCAATATTAAAAAACGAATAATAAAATTTCGTCGTTTTATGCTGTTTCGCGTTAAAACGCGGGTCAAGCTCAAAACGTGCTGTTTTGCTAAAATAAACATTTTCAAGCATTTTTAGATCGTTGAAATCGTTCAAATAGACGCAATATTAATAAAACAGATAATAAAAATTCGTCGTTTTTATGCTGTTTTACGCGTTAAAACGCAGAATAAACTCAAAACGTGCTGTTTTGCCAAAATATAAGCATTTTCAGCATTTTTAAGATCGTTGTAATCGTTCAAATAGACGCAATATTAAGAAAAAACGAATAATAAAAAATTCGTCGTTTTTATGCTGTTTTTGCGCGTTAAAACGCAGAGATAAGCTCAAAACGATGCTGTTTTTGCTAAAATAAGCATTTTCCAGCATTTTGTCGTTTGAAATCGTTCAAATAGACGCAATATTAATAAAACGAATAATAAAAATTCGTCATTTTATGCTGTTTTACGCGTTAAAACGCAGATTAAAAGCTCAAAACGTGCTGTTTTGCTAAAATGGCATTTTCAAGCATTTTAGATCGTTGAAATCGTTCAAATAGAAGCAATATTAAAAAACGAATAATAATAAAATTTCTGCGTCGTTTTATGCTGTTTTTACGCGTTAAAACGCAGATTAAAACTCAAAACGTGCTGTTTTGCTAAAATAAAAGCATTTTCCAGCGGCATTTTTAGATCGTTGAAATCGTTCAAATAGACGCAATATTAATAAAACGAATAATAAAATTCGTCACGTTTTTATGCTGTTTTTCCCCGCGTTAAAACGCAGAATAGAAACTCAAAACGTGCTGTTTTGCTAAAATAAACATTTACGCAAGCATTTTAGATAGTTGGAAATGCCACGTTCAAATAGACGCAATATTAATAAAAAGCGAATAATAAAAATTCGTCGTTTTTTATGCTGTTTTACGCGTTAAAACGCAGATTAAAGCGGCGATGCTGTTTTGCTAAAATAAGCATTTCAGCATTTTTGGATGCGTTGAAATCGTTTCCGAAATAAGAAGCAATATTAATAAAACGAATAATAAAATTTTAAATGCGTTTTATGCTGTTTTGGAAAAACGTTGAAACGCAGATTAAAGCTCAAAACGTGCTGTTTTGCTTAAGTAGCATTTTCAAGCATTTTAGATCGGGTGAAATCGTTCAAATAGACGCAATAAAATAAAAAACGAATAATAAAAATTTCGTCGTTTTTATGCTGTTTTTACGCGTTAAAACGCAGAATAAAGCTCAAAACGTGCTGTTTTGCTAAAATAAGCATTTTCAAGCATTTAGATCGTTGAAATCGTTCAAATAGACGCAATATTAATAAAACGAATAATAAAAATTTCGTCGTTTTTATGCTGTTTTACGCGCGCGTTAAAACGCGTTAAAGCTCAAAACGTGCTGTTTTTTGCTAAAATAAGCATTTTCAAGCATTTTAGATCCGTTGAAATCGTTCAGTGCCGGGCGCAATATTAATAAAACGAATAATAAAAATTCGTGGTTTTATGTATGCTGTTTTACGCGTTAAAACGCAGATTACCCAGCTCAAAACGTGCTGTTTTGCTTTAAAATAAGCATTTTTAAGCGAAATTTTAGATCGTTGAAATCGTTCCGTAAGTCAATGGTAGTAATAAAAACGAATAATCAAAATCGTCGTTTTATGCTGTTTTACGAGTTAAAACGCAGATTAGAAACTAAACGTGCTGTTTTGTTGGCCAAGCATTTTTCAAGCGGTACAGATCGTTGGGAAATCGTTTCAAATAGAAGCAATATTAATAAAAACGAATAACTAAAAAATTCGCCGGGTTTTTGCTTGCTGTTTTACGCCTTGCCGTTAAAACGCAGATTAAAAACTCAAAAACGTGCTGTTTTGCACAAAATAAAAGCATTTTCAAGCATTTTAGATCGTTGGAAATCGTTCAAATAGACGCAATATTAATATAAAAAGCAGATAATAAAAATTTCGTCGTTTTATTATTGCTGTTCTACGCGCGTTAAAACGCAGATTAAAGCTCAAAACGTGCTGTTTTGCTAAAATAATAAACATTTTTAAACGATCGTTGAAATCGTTTAATAGAGGCAATATTAATAAAAACGAATAATAAAATTCGTCATTTTTATGCTGTTTTACGCGTTAAAGCGATTTAAAACAAAAGCGGCTGTTTGCTAAAATAAGCATTTTTCAAGCATTTTACGATGGGCGAAATCGTTCAAATAGACATAATATTGGCAAAACAGATAATAAAAATTTCGTCGTTTTTATGCTGTTTACGCGTTAAAACGCAGGAAGATAAAGCTCAAAACGCATTTGTGCTGTTTTGCTGAAATAAAGCATTTTCAAGCATTTGGGGTCGTTGGAAATCGTTCAAATAGAGCAATATTAATAAAAACGAATAATAAAAAATTCGTCGTTTTTATGCTGTTTTACGCGGTAAAACGCAGATTAAAACTCAAAACGTGCTGTTTTTTCTAAAATGCAAAGCATTTTTGATCGTTGAAATCGTTTAAACAATATTAAAAAAACGAATAATAAAAATTTTGTCGTTTTTTTTGCTGTTTTTTCGGTTAAAAACGATTAAAGCTCAAAACGTCTTTTTGAAAATAACATTTTCAAACATTTTAGATCGTTGAAATCGTTCAAATAGAGCAATATTAATAAAAACGAATAATAAAAAAAACTCGTTTTTTTGCTTTTTCGCGTTAAAACGCAGAATAAAATAAAAAATGCTGTTTTGCAAAATAAGCATTTTCAAACATTTTAGATGTTAAAACGTTAAATAGACGCAATATTTAAAAAAAAAATAAAAAAATTCGTCGTTTTTTTGCTGTTTTACGCGTTAAAAAGCGATTTAAAACCAAAAAGTGCTGTTTTTGCTTTAAAATAAGCTTTTCCATTTTTTGATCGTTGAAATCGTTAAAAAGAAGCAATATTAAAAAAACGAATAATAAAAATTCGTCTTTTATGCTGTTTTACGCGTTAAAACGCGTTAAAGCTCAAAACGTGCTGTTTTGCAAAATGCCAAGCATTTTAGATCGTTGAAATCGTTCAAAAGGCAATAAAAAAAAAAATAATAAAATTTCGTCGTTTTTTAACGTTTTACGCGTTAAAACGCAGAATAAAACTCAAAACTTGTTTTTCAAAAAAAAAGCATTTTCAAGCATTTTAGATCGTTGAAATCGTTCAAATAGAGCAATATTAATAAAAACGAAAAATAAAAATTCGTCGTTTTTATGCTGTTTACGCGTTAAAACGCAGATTAAACTCAAAAAGTTTTTTTGCTAAAATAAAAACATTTTTAAGCTTTTAGATGTTGAAATCCGTTCAAAAACGCAATAAATTTTAAAAAAGAATAATAAAAAACGTCGTTTTATGCTGTTTTTCGCGTTAAAAAGCAATTAAAACTAAAACGTGCTGTTTTTTTCTAAAAAAAGCATTTTCAAACATTTTTGATCTTGAAATCGTTCAAATAGAATAAAAATAAAAACGAATAATAAAAAAATTTTGTCGTTTTTATGCTGTTTTGGGTTAAACGCAGATTAAAACTCAAAACGTGCTGTTTTGTTAAAAAAAGCATTTTCAAGCATTTTAGATCGTTGAAATCGTTCAAAAAACCCAAAAAAAAAAAACGAATAATAAAAATTTTTGGTTTTTATGCTGTTTTCGCGTTAAAACGCAGATTAAAACTCAAAACGTCTTTTTGCAAAATAAGCATTTTCAAGCATTTTAGATCGTTGAAATCGTTCAAATAGACGCAATATTAATAAAAAAAATAATAAAAAATTTTGTCGTTTTATGCTGTTTTACGCGTTAAAACGCGATTAAAACTCAAAAAAAGTGCTTTTGCTAAAATAACATTTTCAAAAAATTTTAATCGTTGAAATCCCTTAAATAGACCCAAAATTAATAAAAAAAGAATAATAAAAAATTTTGTCTTTTTTTTGCTGTTTTACGCGTTAAACGCAATTAAAATCAAAACGTGCTGTTTTGCTAAAATAAGCATTTTCAAGCATTTTTTGATCGTTGAAATCGTTCAAATAGGCAATATTAATAAAAAGAATAATAAAAAAATTTTGTCGTTTTTTCTTTTACCGGGTTTAAAAAGCAGATTTAAACTCAAAACGGTTTGCTTTTTTTTTGCTTAAAAAATAAAAAAAAAAACCAAAAAAAATTTTTTTTTTTTTAGGGGGGGGGGGGGGGGGGGGGGGGGGGGGGGGGGGGGGGGGGGGGGGGGGGGGGGGGGGGGCCCCCCCCCCCCCCCCCCCCCCCCCCCCCCCCCCCCCCCCCCCCCCCCCCCCCCCCCCCCCCCCCTTTTTTTTAAAAAAAATCGTTTGAAATCGTTTTCAAAAAAAAATTAAAAAAAAAAAAACCCGCCAATTTTTTTTAAAAATTTTAAAAAAAAAAAAATAATAAAAATTTTTCGTTTTCCCGTTTTTAAAAAAAAAAATTTTTTTTTTTTTTTTTTTTTGCCCTTTTTTGTTTTAAAACGGGCGTTAAAAAAAAAAAAAAAACGCCCCCTGAAATT
>NW_027047066.1:0-17721 GCF_025399875.1 Dalotia coriaria
ATAATTTGAGTTTAATCTGCGTTTAACGCATAAAACGACGAGATTTTTATTATTTTTTTTAATCGTCATTTGAACGATTTAGATTAAAATGCTTTTAAAGCTAATTACAAAAGACAATTTTGAGCTTTTATTAATTGCGCTATTTAACCAATACAACATCTAAAATGCAATTTTATTATTTTAACAATTAAATTTGCGTTAATCTGCTTTACGTTAAACACTAAAACGATTTATTATTTTACAATAAAAGCATCGTTTTGAGTTTAACGCTTTATAACGCGAAAACTACATAAAAACGACGAATTTTTTATTCTTTTTATTAATTCTCTATTTGAAACAATTTCAACGATACGAAATGCTTAAAATCTTTTTTAAAAACCGTTTTAACGAGCTTTAACGCGTTTTAAAATGCTTAAAGCTAAAAAACGACGAATTTTATTATCGTTTTATTAAATGCTCTAAATGAACGATTTATGTATCTAAAATGCTTAATAGCTTATTTAAGATCAAAAAGCGTTGAGCTTTTAATCTGCGTTTTAAGCGTAAGTTAACGCATAAAACGCGAAATTTTTATTATTCGTTTTATTAATATTGCTCTATTTGAACGATTTCAACGACAAAATGCTTGAAAATGCTTATTTTAGAAAACAGCACGTTTTTATATCGCGTTTTAACGCGTAAAACAGCATAAAACGACGAATTTTTATTATTCGTTTTTATTAATATTTTGCTATTTGAACGATTTAACGATCTAAAATGCTTGAAAATGCTTATTTATAAAACAGCATTTGAGCTTTAATCTGCGTTTTAACGCGTAAAAATGCATAAAATTGTAAATTTTTTATTATCTTTTTATTAATATTGTCTAATTTGAAAATTTAACGATCTAAAATGCTTGAATCTTATTTTAAGCAAACACACGCTTTTGACTGTAATCTGCTTTTAACGCTTTAAATAAGCATTAAAATGACGAATTTTATTATTCTTTTTTTAATATTGAACTTCTATTTAACGATTTCAACGATCTAAAATGTTTAAAATGCTTATTTTAGAAAACAAACGTTTTGAGCTTTTATATGCGTTTTAATGCGTAATTTGACATAAAACGACGAAATTTATTTATTCTTTTTATTAATATTAGCTTTTTTAACTTTAAACGATCTAAAAGTTTGAAAATGCTTTATTTTGCAAAACAGCACGTTTTGACTTTACGTTTAACGCGTAAAACAGCATAAAACGACGAAATTTTATATTTTGTTTTTAATTTTAGCTATTTGAACGATTTCACGATCTAAAATGCTTGAAAATCTATTTTAGCAAAACAAGCACGTTTTGAGCTTTTAAATCTGTTTTTAAAGCGTAAAACAGCATAAAACTAACGAATTTTAATTCGTTTTTTATAATATTACGCGTCTATTTGAACGTTTCAACGATCTAGAAATGCTTGAAAATGTTACTTGCAAAACAGCACGTTTTTAGCTAACGCGTTTTAACGCTAAACAGCATAAAAAAACGACGAATTTTTTATTATTCGTTTTTTTTAATTGTCTATTTGAACGATTTCAACGATCTAAAATGCTTGAAAATGCTTTTTAGCAAAACAGCACTTTTGAGCTTTAATCTGCGTTTTAACGTAAAACAACAAAAAACGACGAATTTACATTATTCGTTTTTATTAATATTGCGTCTATTTGAACGATTTCAACGATCTAAAATGCTTGAAAATGCTTATTTTAGCAAACAGCACGTTTTGAGTTTAATCTGCGTTTAACGCGTAAAACAGCATAAAAACGACGAATTTTTATTATTTGTTTTTATCAATATTGCTTCTATTTGAACGATTTCAACGATCTAAAATGCTTGAAAATGCTTATTTTGTAGCAAAACAGCACGTTTTGAGCTTTAATCTGCGTTTAAACGCGTAAAACAGCATAAAACGACGAATTTTTATTATTCGTTTTTTATTAATATTGCTCTATTTGAACGATTTCAGCGATCTAAAATGCTTGAAAATGCTTATTTTAGCAAAACAGCATGTTTTGAGCTTTTAATCTGCGTTTTAACGCGTAAAACAGCATAAAACGACGAAATGTTTATTATTCGTTTTTATTAATATTGCTTCTATTTGAACGATTTCAACGATCTAAATGCTTGAAAATGCTTATTTTAGCAAAACAGCCGTTTTGAGCTTTAATCTGCGTTTAACGCGTAAAACACATAAAACGACGAATTTTTATTATTCGTTTTTATTAATATTGCTCTATTTGAACGATTTCAACGAACTAAAATGCTTGAAAATGCTTATTTTAGCAAAACAGCACGTTTTGAGCTTTAATCGCGTTTTTAACGCGTAAAACACATAAAACACAATTTTATTATTCGTTTTTATAATATTGCTTCTATTTGAACGATTTCAACGATCAAAATGCTTGAAAATGCGTATTTTGGCAAAACAGCACGTTTTGAGCTTTAATCTGCGTTTTAACGCGTAAACAGCATAAAACGACGAATTTTTATTATTCGTTTTTATTAATATTGCGTCTATTTGAACGATTTCAACGATCTAAAATGCTTGAAAATGCTTATTTTAGCAAAACAGCGTTTTGAGCTTTAATCTGCGTTTTAACGCGTAAAACAACATAAAACGACGAAATTTTTTATTATTCGTTTTTATTAATATTGCTTCTATTTGAACGATTTCAACGATCTAAAATGCTTGAAAATGCTTATTTTAGCAAAACAGCACGTTTTGAGCTTTAATCTGCGTTTTAACGCGTAAAACAGCATAAAACGACAAATTTTTTATTATTCGTTTTTATTAATATTGCGCCTATTTGAACGATTTCAACGATCTAAAATGCTTGAAAATGCTTATTTTAGCAAAACAGCACGTTTTGAGCTTTAATCATGCGTTTTAACGCGTAAAACAGCATAAAACGACGAAATTTTTATTATTCGTTTTTTTATTAATATTGCGTCTATTTGAACGATTTCAACGATCTAAAATGCTTGAAAATGCTTATTTTAGCAAAACAGCACGTTTTGAGCTTTAATCTGCGTTTTAACGCGTAAAACAGCATAAAAACGACGAATTTTTATTATTCGTTTTTATTAATATTGCTCTATTTGAACGATTTCAACGATCTAAAATGCTTGAAAATGCTTATTTTAGCAAAACAGCACGTTTTGAGCTTTAATTCTGCGTTTTAACGCGTAAAACAGCATAAAAACGACGAAATTTTTATTATTCGTTTTTATAATATTGTTTCTATTTGAACGATTTCAACGATCTAAAATGCTTGAAATGCTTATTTTAGAAAACAGCACGTTTTGAGCTTTAATCTGCGTTTTAACGCGTAAAACAGCATAAAACGACGAAATTTTTATTATTCTTTTTTTATCAATATTGCTTCTATTTGAACGATTTCAACGATTTAAAATGCTTGAAAATGCTTATTTTAGCAAAACAGCACGTTTGAGTTTTTAATCTGCTTTTTAACGCGTAAAAAAACATAAAACGACGAATTTTATATTATTCGTTTTTATTAAAAATTCGTCTATTTGAACGATTTCGACGATCTAAAATGCTTGAAAATGCTTATTTTAGCAAAACAGCACGTTTTGAGCTTTTAATCTGCGTTTTAACGCGTAAAACAGCATAAAACGACGAAATTTTTTATTATTCGTTTTATTAATATTGCTTCTATTTGAACGATTTCAACGATCTAAAATGCTTGAAAATGCTTTTTTTTAGCAAAACAGCACGTTTGAGCTTTAATCTGCGTTTTAACGCGAAAAACACATAAAAACGACGAATTTTTTTATTCGTTTTTATTAATTTGCGTCTATTTGAACGATTTCAACGATCTAAAATGCTTGAAAATGCTTATTTTAGCAAAACAGCACGTTTTGAGCTTTAATCAGCGTTTTAACGCAAAAACAGCATAAAACAAAACGATAATTTTATTCCAGCAAAGTAAATTAAGTAAACACTTGCTGTACGCTATACCCTCACAATATCGCAAAAACGATATTTTTTTACTAAACCTTTTGCCAAGTCAATCAAGTATTTGTCAAAGCCTGATGTGGATAGCTATTTGGGCCATTAGAGGTCTCATCAGCACACCTACTGGCGACAAATCTGCGTTGACTCTGCCAAACATATACAACTGCTATAATTCAAGACGCAGAAGTTTTACCCACTCCACCGACGGTGGAGACTGAAGTTTAGCTCAAGAAAACATAAGATTGAAATACAATGGTAGGTAGAGGGGGTGAGTATAAGCAAAGTAAAGTTAAGTAAACACTTACACGCTATACCCTCACAATATCGCCAAAAAAGATATTTTACTAAACCATTGCAAGTCAATGCAAGTATTTGTCCAACCTGATGTGGATAGCTATTTGACCATTAGAGGTCTCATCAGCACCTACGGCTTGACAAATACTTGCATTGACTTTCAATGGTTTAGTAAAAATATCGTTTTGGCGATATTGAGGACATGCGTAATGTTTACTAAACTTTATCCCCCTCATACCATTACTTCAATAACTTGCCCGCGACGATACTTCTTTTAAGCCGGTATATAAACATGGCGAATACGGGATTTGTCCAAGCCGGTTGGTTCTGATGAATCTAATCGAAAGCTCCATCGGAGACGGAATGGTTGTAAAACTCGTTTTGGCGATATTGTAGATACGTAAATGTTACTCTTTACTTTTCCCCACCCATTCTACCTACCATTGTATTCGAAATTTTTTTTTTATTCGTTTTATTAATATTGCGTCTATTTGAACGATTTCAACGATCAAATGGCGAAAATGCTTATTTTAGCAAAAGCAGCACGTTTTGAGCTTTAATCTGCGTTTTTAACGCGTAAAATAGCATAAAACGACGAATTTTTTATTATTCGTTTTTTATTAATATTGCTTCTATTTGAACGATTTCAACGATCTAAAAAAGCTTGAAAATGCTTATTTTAGCAAAACAGCACGTTTTTAGCTTTAATCTGCGTTTTTTTAACGCGTAAAACAGCATAAAAACGACGAAATTTTTATTATTCGTTTTTATTAATACTGCGTCTATTTGAACGATTTCAACGATCTAAAATGCTTGAAAATGCTTATTTTAGCAAAACAGCACGTTTTGAGCTTTATTCTGCGTTTTAACGCGTAAAACAGCATAAAAACGACGAAATTTTTATTATTCGTTTTTTATTTTTATTGCGTCTATTTGAACGATTTCAACGATCTTAAATTACTGAAAATGCTTATTTTAGCAAAACAGCACGTTTTGAGCTTTAATCTGCGTTTTAACGCGTGAAACAGCATAAAAAAGACGAAATTTTATTATTCGTTTTTTTAAATTTGCCTATTTGAACGATTTCAACGATCTAAAATGCTTGAAAATGCTTATTTTAGCAAAAAAAGCACGTTTTTAGCTTTAATCCCTTTTAACGCGTAAATCAGCATAAAACGACAAAATTTTTTTTTATTCGTTTTTTTTTAATATTGCGTCTATTTGAACGATTTCAACGATCTAAAATGCTGAAAATGCTTATTTTAGCAAAACAGCACGTTTTGAGCTTTTAATCTGCGTTTTTTAAAGCGTAAAACAGCATAAAAACGACGAAATTTTTATTATTCGTTTTTTATTAATATTGCTTCTATTTGAACGATTTCAACGATCAAAAAAGCTTGAAAATGCTTATTTAGCAAAACAGCACGTTTTGAGCTTTTATTCTGCGTTTTTAACCCTAAAACAGCATAAAACGACGAAATTTTTATTATTCGTTTTTTTTTAATATTGCGTCTATTTGAACGATTTCAACGATCTAAAATGCTTGAAAATGCTGATTTTAGCAAAACAGCACGTTTTGAGCTTTAATCTGCGTTTTAACGCGTAAAACAGCATAAAAATGACGAATTTTTATTATTCGTTTTTTCTTATTGCTTCTATTTAAACGATTTCAACGATCTAAAATGCTTGAAAATGCTTATTTTATGCAAAACACCACGTTTTGAGCTTTAATCTGCGTTTTAACGCGTAAAACAGCATAAAACGACGAAATTTTTATTATTCGTTTTTATTAATATTGCTTCTATTAGAACGATTTCAACGATCTAAAATGCTTGAAAATGCTTATTTTAGCAAAACAGCACGTTTTGAGCTTTAATCTGCGTTTTAACGCGTAAAACAGCAGAAAAACGACGAAATTTTTATTATCGTTTTTATTAATATTGCGTCTATTTGAACGATTTCAACGATCCGGGTTTGAAAAAAGCCAAACAAAACAGCCGTTTTGCTTTATTCTGCGTTTTAACGCGTAAAAAAGCATAAAACACGAAATTTTTTTTTATTCGTTTTTTTTTTTATTGCGTCTTTTTGAAAAAGATTTCAAAGATCTTAAATTACTGAAAATGCTTATTTTGAAAACAGAAGTTTTGAGTTTTTTCGCGTTTTAACGCGTGAAAACAGCATAAAAAACGGGCGAAATTTTTTAAATTTTTCGTTTTTTTTAAAAATTGCTTCTATTTGAAACGATTTCAACGATCTAAAATGCTTGAAAAAAGCTTTTTTTTAGCAAAACAGCACGTTTTTTAGTTTTTAAATTGCGTTTTTTAAAGCGTAAATCAGCATAAAAAAAGACGAAATTTTTATTATTCGTTTTTATTAATATTGCGTCTATTTGGGAAAGAAAAGATCTAAAAATGCTTGAAAATGCTTATTTTAAAAAAGCACGTTTTGAGTTTTTAAACTGCGTTTTTAAAGCAAAACAGCATAAAACGACGAAATTTTTTTTATTCGTTTTTTTTTAAAAAAGTTTTATTTTAAAGACAACCCATCTAAAATGCTTAAAAAAGCTTATTTTTGGGAAAAAGACGTTTTAGCTTTATTCTGCGTTTTTAAAGCGAAAAAAAGCATGCACCAAATTTTTTAAATTTGTTTTTTTTTAATAGCGCCCCCTTTGGGAAAGATTTCCCCAAAGATCTAAAATGCTTGGAAAAAGCTGGGTTTTAGCAAAACAGCAATTTTGAGCTTTAATCTGCGTTTTAACGCGTAAAAAAGCATAAAAAAACGAATTTTTTTTTATTCGTTTTTTATTAATATTGCTTCTATTTAAACGATTTCAACGATCAAAAATGCTTGAAAATGCTTATTTTAAGCAAAACAGTACGTTTTGAGCTTTAATCTGCGTTTTAACGCGTAAAACAGCATAAAACGACGAATTTTTATTATTCGTTTTTATCAATATTGCTTCTATTTAAACGATTTCAACGATCTAAAATGCTTGAAAATGCTTATTTTAGCAAAACAGCACGTTTTGAGCTTTTAATATGCGTTTTAACGCGTAAAACAGCATAAAACGACGAATTTTTATTATTCGTTTTTATTAATATTGCTTGAAAATGCTTATTTTAGCAAAACAGCACGTTTTGAGCTTTAATCTGCGTTTTAACGCGTAAAACAGCATAAAAAACGACGAATTTTTATTATTCGTTTTTATTAATATTGCGTCTATTTGAACGATTTCAACGAACTAAAATGCTTGAAAATGCTTATTTTAGCAAAACAGCACGTTTTGAGCTTTTTTTCTGCCTTTTTAAAGCGTAAACAGCATAAAAAAGACGAAATTTTTTTTTTGTTTTATTAATTTTCTTTTGAACGATTTCAACGATCTAAAATGTTGAAAATGCTTATTTTAGCAAAACAGCACGTTTTGAGCTTTTTTCTGCGTTTAACGCGTAAAACAACATAAAAAAAATTTTTATTATTCGTTTTTTTTTAAAGTACTTCTATTTAAAAGGGTTTCAACGATCTAAAAAAGCTTGAAAATGCTTTTTTTTAGCAAAACAGCACGTTTTGAGCTTTAATCTGCCGTTTTAACGCTAAAACAACATAAAAGACGAATTTTATTATTCGTTTTTATTAATATTGCTTCTATTTGAAGCATTTCAACGATCTAAAATGCTTGAAAATGCTTATTTTAGCAAAACAGCACGTTTTTGAGCTTTAATCTGCGTTTTAACGCGTAAAACGAAACATAAAACGACGAAATTTTTATTATTCGTTTTTATTTTATTGCGTCTATTTGAACGATTTCAACGATCTAAAATGCTGAAAATGTTATTTTAGCAAAACAGCACGTTTTGAGCTTTAATCTGCGTTTTAACGCGTAAAACAGCTATAAAACGACGAATTTTTTTTATTCGTTTTTTTAATATTGCTTCTATTTGAACGATTTCAGCGATCAAAATGCTTGAAAATGCTTATTTTAGCAAAACAGCACGTTTTGAGCTTTAATCTGCGTTTTAACGCGTAAAACAGCATAAAAACGACGAATTTTTATTATTCGTTTTTATTAATATTGCTTCTATTTGAAACGATTTCAGCGATCTAAAATGCTTGAAAATGCTTTATTTTTAGCAAAACAGCACGTTTTGAGCTTTAATCTGCGTTTTAACGCGTAAAACAGCATAAAACGACAATTTTTATTATTCGTTTTATCAATATGCTTCTATTGAACGATTTCAACGATCTAAAATGCTTGAAAATGCTTATTTTAGCAAAACAGCACGTTTGAGCTTTATTCTGCGTTTTTAACGCGTAAAAAGCATAAAACACGAATTTTATTATTCGTTTTATTATATTGCGTCATTTGAACGATTTCAACGATCTAAAATGCTTGAAAATGCTATTTTAGCAAAACAGCGTTTTGAGCTTTTAATCTGCGTTTTAACGCGTAAAACAGCATAAAACGACGAATTTTTATTATTCGTTTTTTATCAATAGCTTCTATTTGAACGATTTCAACGATCTAAAATGCTTGAAAATGCTTATTTTAGCAAAACAGCACGTTTTGAGCTTTAATCTGCGTTTTAACGCGTAAAACAGCATAAAAAACGCAATTTTTATTATTCGTTTTTATTAATATTGCGTCTATTGAACGATTTCACGACTAAAATGCTTGAAAATCTTATTTTTAGCAAAACAGCATGTTTTGAGCTTAATCAGCGTTTTAACGCGTAAAACAGCATAAAAACACGAAATTTTTATTATTCGTTTTTATTAATATTGCTTCTATTTGAACGATTTCAACGATCTAAAATGCTTGAAAATGCTTATTTTAGCAAAACAGCACGTTTTGAGCTTTAATCTGCGTTTTAACGCGTAAAACAACATAAAACGACGAATTTTATTATTCGTTTTTTATTTTTATTGCGTCTATTTGAACGATTTCAACGATCTAAAATGCTTGAAAATGCTATTTTTTAGCAAAACAGCACGTTTTGAGCTTTTAATCTGCGTTTTAACGCGTAAAACAGCATAAAACGACAATTTTTATTATTCGTTTTATTAATATTGCGTCTATTTGATCGATTTCAAGCGATCTAAAATGCTTGAAAAAGCTTATTTTAGCAAAACAGCACGTTTTGAGCTTTATTCTGCGTCTTAACGCGTAAAACAGCATAAAACGACAATTTTATTATTCGATTTTTAGTAATATTGCTTCTATTTTAACGATTTCAACGATCAATGCTGAAAATCTTATTTTAGCAAAACAGCACGTTTTGAGCTTTAATCTGCGTTTTAACGCGTAAAACAGCATAAAATGACGAAATTTTATTATTTTTTTATTTAATATTGCGTCTATTTGAACGATTTCAACGATCTAAAATGCTTGAAAATGCTTATTTTGGAAAAACGACGTTTTGAGCTTTAATCTGCGTTTTAACGCGTAAAACAGCATAAAAACGACGAATTTTTTATTATTCGTTTTTTTTAATATTGCTTCTATTTGAACGATTTCAACGATCTAAAATGCTTTTTAAAAAAGCTATTTTAGCAAAAAGCACGTTTTTAGTTTAATCTGCGTTTTAACGCGTAAAACATAAAACGACGAATTTTTTATTATTCGTTTTTATTAATATTGTTCCTATTTGAACGATTTCAACGTCAAAATGCTTGAAAATGCTTATTTAGCAAAACAGCACGTTTTGAGTTTTTAAACTGCGTTTTAATGCGTAAAACAGCATAAAAAGACGAATTTTATTATTCTTTTATTAAATTGCTTCTATTTGAACGGGATTTCAACGATCTAAAATGCTTGAAATCTTATTTTAGCAAAACAGCACGTTTTGAGTTTAATTGCGTTTTAACGGAAAACAGCATAAAAACGGACGAAATTTTATTATTCGTTTTTATCAATATTGCTTCTATTTGAACCGGGTTTCAACGATTTAAAATGCTTGAAAATGCTTATTTTAGCAAAACAGCACGTTTTATTTAATCTGCGTTTTAACGCGAAAACAGCATAAAACGACGAATTTTTATTATTCGTTTTTTTTAATATTGCTCTATTTGAACGATTTCAAAGATTAAAATGCTTGAAATGCTTATTTTAGAAACAGCACGTTTTGAGCTTTATCTGCGTTTAACGCGTAAAACAGCTAAAACGACGAATTTTTATTATTCGTTTTTATTATTGCTCTATTTGAACGATTTACGATCTTTAAATGTTAAAATGCTTATTTTAAGGGAAAACAGCCCTTTGAGCTTTAACTGCGTTTTACGCGTAAAACAGCATAAAACGACGAAATTTTTATTATTCGTTTTTATTTAAAATTGCGTCTATTTGAACGATTTCAACGATCTAAATGTTGAAAATGCTTATTTAGGAAAAAAGCACGTTTTGAGCTTTTTAAACTGCGTTTTAACGCGTAAAACAGCATAAAACGACGAATTTTTTATTATTCGTTTTATTAATATGCTTCTATTTGAACGATTTCAACGATCTAAAATGCTTGAAAATGCTTATTTTAGCAAAACAGCACGTTTTGACTTTAATCTGCGTTTTAACGCGTAAAACAGCATAAAAACGACGAATTTTTATTTTATTCGTTTTTATTTATTGCTTTTATTTGAACGATTTCAAAAGATCAAAAATGTTTTGAAAATGCTTATTTTGCAAAACACAAGTTTTGAGCTTTAATCTGCGTTTTAACGCTAAAACGCAAAAAGACGAATTTTTTTTTATTCGTTTTTTTATTGCTTCTATTTAACGATTTCAACGATCTAAAATGGAAAATGCTTATTTTGAAAAACGCACGTTTTGAGTTTTTTAAACTGCGTTTTAACGCGAAAACAGCATAAAAAAGGGCGAAAATTTTTATTATTCGTTTTTTTTTTAATATTGCTTCTATTTGAACGATTTCAACGATCTAAAATGCTTGAAAATGCTTTATTTTAGCAAAACAGCACGTTTTGAGCTTTTAATCTGCGTTTTAACGCGTAAAACAGCATAAAACGACGAATTTTTATTATTCGTTTTATTAATATTGCGTCCATTTGAACGATTTCAACGATCTAAAAATGCTTGAAAATGCTTATTTTAGCAAAACAGCACGTTTTGAGTTTTAATCAGCGTTTTAACGCGTAAAACAGCATAAAAAGACGAATTTTTATTATTCGTTTTTATTAATATTGTTCTATTTGAACGATTTCAACGATCTAAAAATGCTTGAAAATGCTTATTTTAGCAAAACAGCACGTTTTGAGTTTTAATCTGCGTTTTAACGCGAAAACAGCATAAAAACGACGAAATTTTTATTATTCGTTTTATTAATATTGCTCTATTTGAACGATTTCAACGATCTAAAATGCTTGAAAATGCTTATTTTAGCAAAACAGCACGTTTTGAGTTTAATCTGCGTTTTAACGCGTAAAACAGCATAAAAACGACGAATTTTTATTATTCGTTTTTATTAATATTGCTCTATTTAACGATTTCAACGATCTAAAATGCTTGAAAATGCTTATTTTAGCAAAACAGCACGTTTTGAGCTTTAATCTGCGTTTTAACGCGTAAAACAGCATAAAAACGACGAAATTTTTATTATTCGTTTTATTAATATTGCTTCCTATTTGAACGATTTCAACGATCTAAAATGCTTGAAAATGCTTTATTTTAGCAAAACAGCACGTTTTGAGTTAATCTGCGTTTTAACGCGTAAAACAGCATAAAAACGACGAATTTTTATTATTCGTTTTATTAATATTGCGTCTATTTGAACGATTTCAACGATCTAAAATGCTGAAAATGCTTATTTTAGCAAAACAGCACGTTTTGAGTTTTAATCTGCGTTTTAACGCGTAAAACAGCATAAAAACGACGAAATTTTTATTATTCGTTTTATTAATATTGCTTCTATTTGAACGATTTCAACGATCTAAAATGCTTGAAAATGCTTATTTTAGCAAAACAGCACGTTTTGAGCTTTTAATCTGCGTTTTAACGCGAAAACAGCATAAAAAACGACGAATTTTTATTATTCGTTTTTATTAATATTGCTTCTATTTGAACGATTTCAACGATCTAAAATGCTTGAAAATGCTTATTTTAGCAAAAACAGCACGTTTTGAGCTTTTAATCTGCGTTTTAACGCGTAAAACAGCATAAAAACGACGAATTTTTATTATTCGTTTTTATTAATATTGCGTCTATTTGAACGATTTAACGATCTAAAATGCTTGAAAATGCTTATTTTAGCAAAACAGCACGTTTTGAGCTTTTAATCTGCGTTTTAACGCGTAAACAGCATAAAAACGACGAAATTTTTATTATTCGTTTTTATTAATATTGCTTTATTTTGAAACGATTTCAACGATCTAAAATGCTTGAAAATGCTTTATTTTAGCAAAACAGCACGTTTTGAGCTTTTAATCTGCGTTTTAACGCGCAAACAGCATAAAAACGACGAATTTTTATTATTCGTTTTTATAATATTGCTCTATTTGAACGATTTCAACGACTAAAATGCTTGAAAATGCTTATTTTAGCAAAACAGCACGTTTTGAGTTTAATCAGCGTTTTAACGCGTAAAACACATAAAAAACGAATTTTTATTATTCGTTTTTATTAATATTGCTCTATTTGAACGATTTCAACGATCTAAAATGCTTGAAAATGCTTATTTTAGCAAAACAGCACGTTTTGAGCTTTAATCTGCGTTTTAACGCGTAAAACAGCATAAAAACGACGAATTTTTATTATTCGTTTTATTAATATTTTCTTTTTTAACGATTTCAACGATTAAATGCTTTTAAAATGCTTCTTTAGCAAACAGCACGTTTATTTAAAACTGCGTTTTAGCGAAAAAGATAAAAATGACGAATTTTTATTATTCGTTTTATAATATTGCTTCTATTTAAACGATTTCAACGATTCAAAATGCTTGAAAATGCTTTTTTTTAGCAAAACAGCACGTTTTGAGCTTTAATCTGCGTTTTAACGCGAAAACAGCATAAAACACGAAATTTTTATTATCCTTTTATAAATTGCTTCTATTTTAACGATTTCAACGATCTAAAATGCTTGAAAATGCTTATTTGCAAACGCACGTTTTGAGCTTTTTAAACGCGTTTTTAAAGCGAAAACAGATAAAAAAGACGAATTTTTATTATTTGTTTTTATTAATAGTTTTTATTTAAACGATTTCAACGGGTCTTAAAAAACTTTAAAATGCTTTTTTTTAGCAAAAAAGAGTTTTAAATTTTTTAACCTTTAACGCGTAAAACAGAAAAACACGAAATTTTTTTTTTATTCGTTTTTTTTAATATTGCTTCTATTTGAACGATTTCAAGATCTAAAATGCCCTTTAAAAAGTTATTTTAGCAAAAAAAGCACGTTTTGAGTTTTTAAACTGCGTTTTAACGCGTAAACAGCATAAAAGACGAATTTTTTTTTTATTCGTTTTTATTAATATTGCGTCTATTTGAACGATTTCAACGATCTAAAATGCTTGAAAAAGTTTTTTTTTAGCAAAAAAAGCATGTTTTGAGCTTTAATCTGCGTTTTAACGCGTAAAACAGCATTTAAAAAAAAGACGAAATTTTTATTATTCGTTTTTCATTTAATATTGCTTTCTATTTGAACGATTTCAACGATTTTAAAAAAGCTTGAAAAGCTTATTTTAGCCAAAAAAAAGCAAGTTTTGAGCTTTAATCTGCGTTTTAACGGGGTAAAACAGCATAAAAAAGACGAATTTTTATTATTCGTTTTTTTTAATATTGCGTCTATTTGAACGATTTCAACGAACTAAAAAAGCTTTAAAATGCTTTTTTTAGCAAAAAAAGCACGTTTTGAGCTTTAATCAGGTTTTAACGCGTAAAACAAAAAAAAAACAACGAAATTTTTATTATTCGTTTTTATTAATATTGTTTTTATTTGAACGATTTCCCAAAGATTTAAAAAAGCTTGAAAATGCTTTTTTTAAAACAAAAAAGCACGTTTTGAGTTTTAATCTGCGTTTTAACGCGTAAAAAAAGCATAAAAAAAAGGGCGAATTTTTTTTTATTCGTTTTTATTAATATTGCTTCTATTTGAACGATTTCAACGATCTAAAATGCTTGAAAATGCTTATTTTTAAACAAAACAGCACGTTTTGAAAATTTTTAAACTGCGTTTTTTTAAAGCGTAAAACAGCAAAAAAAAGGGCGAAATTTTTATTATTCGTTTTTATTAATATTGCGTCTATTTGAACGATTTCAAACGATCTAAAAAAGCTTTAAAATGCTTTTTTTTAGCAAAAAGAAGTTTTGAGCTTTTTTTCTGCGTTTTAACGCGTAAAAAAAGAAAAAACGACGAAATTTTTAATTTTTTTTTATTTTTTTTGCGTCTATTTGAACGATTTCAACAAACTAAAAATGTTTTAAAAAAGCTTATTTTAAACAAAACAGCACGTTTTGAGCCCTTTTAAACTGCGTTTTAACGCGTAAAACAGCATAAAAACGACGAATTTTTTTTTATTCGTTTTTATTAATATTGCGCCCATTTGATCGGGGTTTCCAACCCCCCTAAAAATGCTTGAAAAAAATTTATTTTTTAAAAACAGCACGTTTTGAGCCCTTTTTTCTGCGTCCAACGCGTAAAACAGCATAAAAACGGGCGAAATTTTTTATTATTGATTTTTAGTAATATTTTTTCTATTTTCAAGATTTCAAACGATCTAAAATGCTTTGAAAAAGCTTATTTTAAAAACAGGGAAGTTTTGAGCTTTTTAACTGCGTTTTTAAAGCGTAAAAAAGCATAAAAAAGACGAATTTTTTTTATTGTTTTTATTAATATTGCTTCTATTTAAACGATTTCCCAAAGATCTTAAAAAATTTTGAAAAAAGCTTATTTTAGAGAAACAGCACGTTTTTAGCTTTTAATCTGCGTTTTAACGCGTAAAAAAAGTATAAAACGACGAAATTTTTTTTTTATTCGTTTTTATTAATATTGGGTTTTATTTGAACGATTTCGACGATCTAAAAAAGCTTGAAAATGCATTTTAGCAAAACAGCACGTTTTTAGCTTTTTAAACTGCGTTTTAAGCGTAAAAAGATAAAAAAAGACGAATTTTTATTATTCGTTTTTATTAATATTGCGTCTATTTGAACGATTTCAACGTTAAAATGCTTTAAAATGTTATTTTAGCAAAACAGCACGTTTTTTGGTTTTTAAACGCTTTTTTAAAGCGTAAAACACATAAAACGACGAAATTTTTTTTTTTTTCGTTTTTATTAATTGCGTCTATTTGAACGATTTCAAGATCTAAAATGTTGAAAATGCTTATTTTAGCAAAAAAACACGTTTTGAGTTTTTAAACTGCGTTTTTTAAAGCGAAAACGCATAAAAAAGACGAATTTTTTTTTATTCCTTTTTATTAATATTGCTTCTATTTTAACGATTTCAACGATCTAAAAAGCTTTATAATGCTTTTTTAAAAAACAGCACGTTTTGAGTTTAATCTGCGTTTTAACGCGTAAAACAAAAAAATGACGAATTTTTTTTTATTCGTTTTTAATAATATTGCTTCTATTTAAACGTTTCAACGATCTAAAAGCTTGAAAATGCTTATTTTAGCAAAACACACGTTTTGAGTTTAATCTCGTTTTAACGCGTAAAAAACAAAAAAAGCAAATTTTTTTGTTTTTTTTAATATTGCCTATTTGAACGATTTAAGATCTAAAATGCAAAAAAGCTTATTTTAGCAAAAAAAGCCGTTTTGAGTTTAATCTGCGTTTTAACGCCTAAAACAGCATAAAACGACGAATTTTTTTTTTATTCGTTTTTAAATTGCCATTTGAACGATTTTAACGATCTAAAATGCTTGAAAATGCTTTTTTTTAAAACAGCACGTTTTGAGTTTAATCTGCGTTTTAACGCGTAAAAAAGATAAAAACGACGAAATTTTTTTTATTTGTTTTTTTTAATATTGCTTCATTTGAAGATTTCCAACGATCTAAAATGCTTGAAAAAGCTTATTTTAGCAAAAACACGTTTTGAGTTTAATCTCGTTTTTAAAGCGTAAAAAAGCATAAAACGACGAATTTTTTATTATTCGTTTTTTTAATTTGCTCCTTTTTAACGATTTCAACGATCAAAAAAGCTTGAAAATGCTTATTTTTGCAAAACAGCACGTTTTTTAGCTTTAATATGCGTTTTAACGCGTAAAAAAAACATAAAAAAGACAATTTTATTATTCGTTTTATTTATTGCGTCTATTTGAACGATTTCAACGATCAAAATGCTTGAAATGCATTTTTGCAAAACAGCATGTTTTGACTTTAATCTGCGTTTTAACGCGTAAAACAGCATAAAACGACAAAATTTTTTTATTCGTTTTATTAATATTTTTTATTTGAACGTTTCCCAAAGGGTCTAAAAAAAGCTTGAAAATGCTTATTTTAAAAACAGCACGTTTTGACTTTTTCTCGCGTTTAACGCGTAAAACAGCATAAAACGACGAATTTTTTTTTATTCGTTTTTATTAATATTGCGTCTATTTAAACGATTTCAACGATCTAAAATGCTTGAAAATGCTTATTTTAGCAAAAACAGCACGTTTGAGTTTTAATCTGCGTTTTAACGCGTAAAACAGCATAAAACGACGAAATTTTTATTATTCGTTTTTATTAATATTGCTTCTATTTGAACGATTTCAACGATCTAAAATGCTTGAAAATGCTTATTTTAGCAAAACAGCACGTTTTGAGCTTTAATCTGCGTTTTAACGCGTAAACAGCATAAAAATGACGAATTTTTTATTATTCGTTTTTATTAATATTGCTTCTATTTAAACGATTTCAACGATCTAAAATGCTTGAAAATGCTTATTTTAGCAAAACAGCACGTTTTGAGCTTTAATCTGCGTTTTAACGCGTAAAACAGCATAAAACGACGAAATTTTTATTATTCGTTTTATTATATTGCTCTATTTGAACGATTTCAACGATCTAAAATGCTTGAAAATGCTTATTTTAGCAAAAACAGCACGTTTGAGCTTTAATCTGCGTTTTAACGCCTAAAACAGCATAAAAACGACGAATTTTTATTATTCGTTTTTATTAATATTGCGTCTATTTGAACGATTTCAACGATCTAAAATGCTTGAAAATGCTTATTTTAGCAAAACAGCACGTTTTGAGTTTTAATCTGCGTTTAACGCGTAAACAGAAAAACGACGAAATTTTTATTATTCGTTTTATTAATATTGCTTCTATTTGAACGATTTCAACGATCTAAAATGCTTGAAAATGCTTATTTTAGCAAAAACACGTTTTGAGCTTTAATCTGCGTTTTAACGCGTCGTAAACAAATTTATTATTCGTTTTATCAATAATACTACTTCTATTTAAACGATTTCAACGTTAACAAGCTGAAAATGTTTTTTTTT
>NW_027047067.1:0-17708 GCF_025399875.1 Dalotia coriaria
CGTGTTTTTATGCTGTTTTACGCGTTAAAACGCAGATTAAAACTCAAAAACGTGCTGTTTTGCTAAAATAATCATTTTGAAGCATTTTTAGTCGTTGAAATCGTTCAAATAGACGCAATATTATAAAAACGAATAATAAAATTTTCGTCGTTTTTTTGGGTTTTCGCGTTATAACGCAGATTAAACTCAAAACGTGCTGTTTTTGCTTTTAAATAATCATTTTCGCATTTTAGATCGTTGAAACGTTCAATTAGACGCTATTAATAAAAACGAATAATAAAAATTTCTCTTTTAGCTGTTTTCGCGTTAAAACGCAGATTAAACTCAAAACGAGCTGTTTTTTAAATAGCATTTTTCAAGCATTTTAGATCGTTGAAAGTTCAAATAGAAAAATAATAAAAAACGAATAATAAAAATTCGTCGTTTTATGTGTTTTACGCGTTAAAAAAGCAGATTAAACTCAAACGTGCTGTTTTCTAAAAAATAATTTTTAAAGCATTTAAGATCGTTGAAATCGTTCAAATAAGCAATATTAAAAAACGAATAATAAAAAATTTCGTCGTTTTTATGTTTTTTTTACGCGTTAAAAAGCAGATTAAAAACCTCAAAAACCCCTGTTTTTCTAAAATAATCATTTTCGCATTTTAGATCGTGAAATCGTTCAAATCGACGCAATATTAAAAACGAATAATATAAATTTCGTCGTTTATGCTGTTTTACGGGTTTAAAAAGCGATTAAAGCTCAAACGGGTGTTTTTCTAAAATAAGCATTTTCAAGCATTTTGATCGTAAAAACGAATAATTAAAGAATTCATCGTTTTAATGCTGTTTTCGCGTTAAAACGCAGATTAAAACTCAAAACGATGCTGTTTTGCTAAAATAATCATTTTGAAGCATTTTAGATCGTGATAATCGCTTCAAATAGACGCAATATTATAAAAAACGAATATAAAATTTTCGTCGTTTTATGCTGTTTACGTTAAACGCAGATTAAAAGCTCAAAACGTGCTGTTTTGCTAAAATAATCATTTTCAAACATTTTAGATCGCTGAAACGTTCATTAGACGCAATATTAATAAAAACGAATAATAAAAATTTCGTCGTTTTAAGCAGTTTTCGCGTTAAAACGCAGATTAAAAGCTCAAAACGAGCTGTTTTTGCTAAAATTAAGCATTTTCAAGCATTTTAGATCGTTGAAATCGTTCAAATAGTAAATAATAATAATAACGAATAATAAAAAATTCGTTTTTATGCTGTTTTACGCGTTAAAAACGCAGATTAAAACTAAAACGTGTGTTTGCTAAAATAATCATTTTCAAAGCATTTAAGATCGTTGAAATCGTTCAAATAGAAGCAATATTAAAAAAACGAATAATAAAATTTCGACGTTTTAGTGTTTTACATAAAACGCAGATTAAACAAACCGCTGTTTTGCTAAAAATAATCATTTTCAGCATTTTTGAAGTTAAATCGTTCAAATAGAAGCAAATATTAATAAAACGAATAATAAAAATTCGTTTTTATTGCTTTTTACGCGTTAAAACGCAGTTAAAACTCAAAACGTGCTGTTTCAAAATAATCATTTTCAAGCATTTTAGATCGTTGAAATCGTTCAAATCGAGCAATTTAATAAAAACGAATAATATAAATTTCGTCGTTTTATGCGTTTTAGATTAAAACGCAGATTTAAAGCTCAAAACGCGCGTTTTGCTAAAAAAGCATTTCAAGCATTTTTGATCGTTGAAATCGTTCAAAAGAAAATTTAATAAAAACGAATAATAAAAATTTGTAAGTTTTATGCTGTTTTACGCGTTAAAACGCAGATTAAAAGCTCAAAAGTGCTGTTTTGCTAAAAATAATCATTTTCAAGCATTTTTAGATCGTTGAAATTGTTCAAATAGATCGCAATTGTAAAAAACAATAATAAAAATTTCGTGTTTTATTGTTTTACGCGTTAAAAGCAGATTAGAGCTAAAACGTGCTGTTTTGCTAAAATAAGCATTTTCAAGCATTTTAGATCGTTGAAATCGTTCAAATAGAAAATATTAATAAAAACGAATAATAAAAAATCGATTTTATGCATGTTTTACGCGTTAAAAGCAGATTAAGCTCAAAACGGCTGTTTTGCTAAAATAATCATTTTCAGCATTTTAGATTTTCGTTGAAATCGTTGAAATAGACGCAATATAATAATAAAAAACGAATAATAAAAATTTGGTCGTTTTATGCTGTTTTACGCGTTAAAACGCAGATTAAAGTTCAAAATGCGCTGTTTTGCTAAAATAAGCATTTTCAAGCATTTTAGATCGTTGAAATCGTTCAAATAGAAGCAATATGAATAAAAAACGAATAATAAAAATTCGTCGTTTTATGCTGTTTTACGCGTTAAAACGCAGATTAAAGCTCAAAATCGTGCTGTTTTGCTAAAATAATCATTTTCAAGCATTTTAGATCGTTGAAATCGTTCAAATAGACGCATATTAATAAAAACGAATAATAAAATTTCGTCGTTTTATGCTGTTTTTTACGCGTTAAAACGCAGATTAAAAACTCAAAACGTGTGTTTTGCTAAAATAAGCATTTTCAAGCATTTTAGATCGTTGAAATCGTTCAAATAGAAGCAATATTAATAAAAACGAATAATAAAAAATTCGTCGTTTTATGTCTGTTTTACGCGTTAAACGCAGATTAAAAACTCAAACGTGCTGTTTTGCTAAAATAAGCATTTTCAAGCATTTTAGATCGTTGAAATCGTTCAAATAGAAGCAATATTAATAAAAACGAATAATAAAAATTCGTCGTTTTATCTGTTTTACGCGTTAAAACGCAGATTAAAAGCTCAAAACGTGCTGTTTTGCTAAAAAAAATCATTTTCAAGCATTTTAGATCGTTGAAATCGTTCAAATAGACGCAATATTAATAAAAACGAATAATAAAATTTCGTCGTTTTATGCTGTTTTACGCGTTAAAACGCAGATTAAAGCTCAAACGGCTGTTTTGCTAAAATAAGCATTTTCAAGCATTTTAGATCGTTGAAATCGTTCAAATAGAAGCAATATTAATAAAAACGAATAATAAAAATCGTCGTTTTTATGCTGTTTTACGCGTTAAAACGCAGATTAAAGCTCAAAACGTGCTGTTTTGCTAAAATAATCATTTTGAGCATTTTAGATCGTTGAAATCGTTCAAATAGACGCAATATTAATAAAACGAATAATAAAATTTCGTCGTTTTGATGCTGTTTTACGCGTTAAAACGCAGATTAAAGCTCAAAAACGTGCTGTTTTGCTAAAATAAGCATTTTCAAGCATTTTAGATCGTTGAAATCGTTCAAATAGAAGCAATTAAAAAAACGAATAATAAAAATCTTCGTTTTATGCTGTTTTACGCGTTAAAACGCAGATTAAAGCTCAAAACGTGCTGTTTTGCTAAAATAATCATTTTCAAGCATTTTAGATCGTTGAAATCGTTCAAATAGAGCAAATATTAATAAAAACGAATAATAAAAATTCGTCGTTTTATGCTGTTTTACGCGTTAAAACGCAGATTAAAGCTCAAAACGTGCTGTTTTGCTAAAATAATCATTTTCAAGCATTTTAGATCGTTGAAATCGTTCAAATAGACGCAATATTAATAAAACGAATAATAAAAATTTCTCGTTTTATGCTGTTTTACGCGTTAAAACGCAGATTAAAGCTCAAAACGTGCTGTTTTGCTAAAATAAGCATTTTCAAGCATTTTAGATCGTTGAAATCGTTCAAATAGAAGCAATATTAATAAAAACGAATAATAAAAATTTCGTCGTTTTATGCTGTTTTACGGTTAAAACGAGATTAAAGCTCAAAACGTGCTGTTTTGCTAAAATAATCATTTTCAAGCATTTTAGATCGTTGAAATCGTTCAAATAGAGCAATATTAATAAAAACGAATAATAAAAATTTCGTCGTTTTTATGCTGTTTTACGCGTTAAAACGCAGATTAAAGCTCAAAACGTGCTGTTTTGCTAAAATAAGCATTTTCAAGCATTTTAGATCGTTGAAATCGTTCAAATAGAAGCAATATTAATAAAAACGAATAATAAAAATTTCGTCGTTTTTATGCTGTTTTACGCGTTAAAACAGATTAAAAACCTCAAAACGAGCTGTTTTGCTAAAATAAGCATTTCAAGCATTTTAGATCGTTGAAATCGTTCAAATATGAAGCAATATTAATAAAAACCAATAATAAAAATTCGTGTTTTATAGCGTTTTACGCGTTAAAACGCAGATTAAAGCTCAAAACGTGCTGTTTTCTAAATAAGCATTTTCAAGCATTTAAGATCGCTTGAAATCGTTCAAATAGAAGCAATATTAATAAAAAACGAATAATAAAAAATTTCGTCGTTTTTATACTGTTTTACGCGTTAAAACGCAGATTAAAGCTCAAAACGGCTGTTTTGCTAAAATAATCATTTTCAAGCATTTTAGATCGTTGAAATCGTTCAAATCGACGCAATATTAATAAAAACGAATAATAAAATTCTGTCGTTTTATGCTGTTTTACGCGTTAAAACGCAGATTAAAAGCTCAAAACGTGCTGTTTTGCTAAAATAAGCATTTTCAAGCATTTAAGATCGTTGAAATCGTTCAAATAGAAGCAATATTAATAAAAACGAATAATAAAAATTCGTCGTTTTATGCTGTTTTACGCGTTAAAACGCAGATTAAAGCTCAAACGTGCTGTTTTGCTAAAATAATCATTTTCAAGCATTTTAGATCGTTGAAATCGTTCAAATGACGCAATATTAATAAAAACGAATAATAAAATTTAGTCGTTTTATGCTGTTTTACGCGTTAAAACGCAGATTAAAGCTCAAAACGTGCTGTTTTGCTAAAATAAGTCATTTTCAAGCATTTTGATGTTGAAATCGTTCAAAGAGCAATATTAATAAAACGAATAATAAAATTCGCGTTTTATGCTGTTTTACGCGTTAAAACGCAGATTAAAGCTCAAAACGTGCTGTTTTCAAAATAACATTTTCAAGCATTTTGATCGTTGAAATGTTCAAATAGAGCAATATTAATAAAAGAATAATAAAATTAGTCGTTTTATGCTTTTACGCGTTAAAACGCAGTTAAAAGCTCAAAACGTGCTGTTTTGCTAAAATAATCATTTTCAAGCATTTTAGATCGTGAAATCGTTCAAATAGACGCAATATTAATAAAAACAATAATAAAAATTTCGTCGTTTTTATGCTGTTTTTAATACGCGTAAAACGCAGATTAAACTCAAACGTGCTGTTTTGCTAAATAAGCATTTTCAAGCATTTTAGATCGTTGAAATCGTTCAAATAGAAATATTAATAAAAACGAATAATAAAATTCGTCGTTTTATGCTGTTTTACGCGTTAAAACCAGTTAAAGCTCAAACGTGCTGTTTTGCTAAAATAATCATTTTCAAGCATTTTAGATCGTTGAAATCGTTCAAATAGAGCAATATTAATAAAACAATAAAAAATTTCTGTTCTTTAGCTGTTTACGCGTTCAAACGCAGATTAAAACTCAAACGTGCTGTTTGCTAAAATAAGCATTTTCAAGCATTTTAGATCGTTGAAATCGTTCAAATAGAAGCAATATTAATAAAAACGAATAATAAAATTTCGTCGTTTTATGCTGTTTTACGCGTTAAAACCAGATTAAAGCTCAAACGTGCTGTTTTGCTAAAATAAGCATTTTCAAGCATTTAGATCGTTGAAATCGTTCAAAGAAGCAATATAATAAAACAATAATAAAAATTCGTCGTTTTTATCTGTTTTACGCGTAAAACGCAGATTAAAGCTCAAAACGTGCTGTTTTGCTAAAATAAGCATTTTCAAGCATTTAGATCGTTGAAATGTTCAAATAGACGCAAAAATTTAAAAAAAACGAATAATAAAAAAATTCCCCTCCTTTTATGCGGTTTTACCGTTAAAACGCAGATTAAATCAAAACGTTGTTTTGTTAAAATAATCATTTTCAAGCATTTTAGATCGTTGGGAAAACGTTCAAATAGACGCAATATTAATAAAAACGAATAATAAAAATTTTGTCGTTTTATGCTGTTTTACCCTTAAAAAGCAGATTAAAAACTCAAAACGAGCTGTTTTCAAAATAAGCATTTTCAAGCATTTTAGATCGTTTAACGTTCAAATAAAAGGAAGATTAATAAAAACAAATAATAAAAAATTTGTCGTTTTATGTTTTTGCTTAAAAAGCGATTAAAGCCAAACGTGCTGTTTTTCTAAAATAACATTTTCAAGCATTTTAGATCGTTGAAATCGTTAAATAGACGCAATATTAATTAAAAAAAACGAATAATAAAAAAATGTCGTCGTTTTATGTGTTTTACGCGTTAAAAAGGAAAACTCAAAACGGCTGTTTTGCTAAAATAACATTTTAAACATTTTAGATCGTTGGGAAAACGTTCCCAATAGAAGCAATATTAATAAAAAAAGAATAATAAAAATTCGTTTTTATTGTTTTTCGCGTTAAAAGCAGATTAAAGCTCAAAAAGTGGTTTTGCTAAAATAAATTTTTTACATTTTGACGTTGAAATCGTTCAAATAGAGCAATATTAATAAAACGAATAATAAAAAATTTCGCGTTTTAGCTGTTTTTCGCGTTAAAAAAGCAGATTAAAGCTCAAAAAGTGCTGTTTTGCTAAAAAAAAGAAATTTTTAAGCATTTTAGATCGTTGAAACGTTCAAATAGAAGAAATTAATAAAAAAAGAATAAAAAAATTCGTCGGTTTTTTTGTTTTTCCCTTAAAACGCAAATTAAAAACTCAAAAAGGCTGTTTTGCTAAAATAAGCATTTTCAAGCATTTTGATCGTTGAAATCGTTTAAATGACGAATATTAAAAAAAAACGAATAAAAAAATTTTTGTCGTTTTATCGTTTTTCGCGTTAAAACGCAGATTAAAGCTCAAAACGGCTTTTTGCTAAAATAAGCA
The DNA here is from genome assembly GCF_025399875.1 of Dalotia coriaria. NCBI lineage: Eukaryota > Metazoa > Arthropoda > Insecta > Coleoptera > Staphylinidae > Dalotia > Dalotia coriaria. Next base: position 6,970 of record NW_027047067.1, read on the forward strand.
TTTTCAAACATTTAGATCGTTTAAATCGTTCCCATGGCAAAAATTTAAAAAAAACGAATAAAAAAATTTCGTCGTTTTTATGCGTTTTACGCGTTAAAACGCAGATTAAAGCCAAAAAAGGCTGTTTTGCTAAAAAAATTTTCGCTTTTTGATGTTGAAATCGTTCAAAAGAAGCAATATTAATAAAAACGAATATAAATTGCGTTTTTTGGTTTTACGCGTTAAAACGCAGATTAAAGCTCAAAACGGCTGTTTTTAAAATAACATTTTCGCAGATTGTAAACTTCCAAGAGAAAATTAATAAAAAAAGAATAATAAAATTTTTGGGTTTTTTGGTTTTAGCGTTAAAACGGATTGCCCAAACGGTTTTTCTAAAATAACATTTTCAAGCATTTTTGATGGGTTTAAATTGTTCAAATAGACAATATTAATAAAAAAGAATAATAAAAAAAAAGTCGTTTTATTGTTTTACGCGTTAAAAAAGGATTAAAGCTCAAAACGGCTGTTTTGCTAAAAAATCATTTTTGCATTTTAGATCGTTGAAATTGTTCAAATAGACGCAAAATTAATAAAACGAATAATAAAAATTTCGTCGTTTTTATGCTGTTTTACGCGTTAAAACACAGATTAAAGCCTTCAAAACGTGCTGTTTTTGCTAAAATAAGTATCGCTATCTAGATCGCTGAAATCGTTCAAATAGAAGCACATTAATAAAACCACACAAAAAATCTGTCGTTTTATGCTGTTTTACGCGTCAAAACGTAGATTAAAGCTCAAAACGCGTTGTTTTGCTAAAAGCAAGCATTTTCAAGCATTTAAGATCGTTGAAATCGTTCAAATAGAAGCAATATTAATAAAACGCACAATAAAATTTCGTCGTTTTATGTTGTTTTACGCGTTAAAACGCAGATTAAAGCCTTCAAAAACGTGCTGTTTTGCTAAAATAATCATTTTCAAGCATTTTAGATCGTTGAAATCGTTGAAATAGACGCAATATTAATAAAAAACGAATAATAAAAATTTCTAATGTTTTTATGCTGTTTTACACGTTAAAACGCAGATTAAAGCCTGTAAACGTGCTGTTTTGCTAAAATAAGCATTTTCAAGCATTTAGATCGTTGAAATCGTTCAAATAGAAGCAATATTAATAAAAACGAATAACAAAAAATTCGTCGTTTTATTCTGTTTTACGCGTTAAAACGCAGATTAAAGCTCAAAATGCTGTTTTGCTAAAATAATCATTTTCAAGCATTTTAGATCGTTGGAAATCGTTCAAATAGACGTAATATTAATAAAACGAATAATAAAATTTCGTCGTTTTATGCTGTTTTACGAATAATTACGCGTTAAAACGCGCAGATTAAAGCTCAAAACGTGCTGTTTTGCTAAAATAAAGCATTTTCTCAAGCATTTTAGATCGTTGAAATCGTTCAAATAGAAGCAATATTAATAAAAAACGAATAATAAAAAATTCGTCGTTTTTATGCTGTTTTACGCGTTAAAACGCAGATTAAAACTCAAACGTGCTGCTTTACAAAAATAAGCATTTTCAAGCATTTTAGATCGCTGAAATCGTTCAAATAGAAGCAATATTAATAAAACGAATAATAAAAATTCGTCGTTGTTTACGCGTTAAAACGCAGATTAAAGTTAAAACGTGCTGTTTTGCTAAAATAACTTCATTTTCGCTACTTCTTAGATCGTTAAAATCGTTCTCAAATAGACGCACATTAATAAAAACGAATAATAAAAAAATTTCGTCCTTTTATGCGGTTTTACTCTGTTAAAACGCAGATTAAAGCTCAAAACGCTGTTTTGTTAAAATAATCATTTTCAAGCATTTTTAGATCGTTGAAATCGTTCAAATAGACGCAATATTAATAAAAACGAATAATAAAAATTTCGTCGTTTTTATGTTGTTTTACGCGTTAAAACGCAGATTGCTCAAAACGAGCTGTTTTGCTAAAATAAGCATTTTCAAGCATTTTAGATCGTTGAAATCGTTCAAATAAAAGGAAGATTAATAAAAACAAATAATAAAAAATTCGTCGTTTTTATAAGCTGTTTTACGCGTTAAAACGCAGATTAAAGCTCAAACGTGCTGTTTGCCATAAAATAATCATTTTCGCGATTTTAGGACCGTTGAAATCGTTCAAATAGACGCACATTAATAAAAAAACGAATAATAAAAATGCCGTCGTTTTGTTGCTGTTTTACGCGTTAAACGCAGATTAAAGCTCAAAACGCGCTGTTTGCTAAAATAAGCATTTTCAAGCATTTTAGATCGTTAAATCGTTCAAATAGAAGCAATATTAATAAAAACGAATAATAAAAAATCTTTGCCGTTTTATAAAGTTAATTTTACGCGTTAAAACGCAGATTAAAGCTCAAAACGCGCTGTTTTGCTAAAATAAATCATTTTGAGCATTTTGATCGTTGAAATCGTTCAAATAGACGCAATATTAATAAAAACGAATAATAAAAATTTCGTCGTTTTATGCTGTTTACGCGTTAAAACGCAGATTAAAGCCTGCAAACGTGCTGTTTTGCTAAAATAAGAATTCGCCACTGTGATCGTTGAAATCGTCTGCCTAGAAGCAATATTAATAAAGTTCGAATAATACAAAATCTGTCGGTTTCCGGAGTTGTTTTACGCGTTAAAACGCAGATTAAAGCCCAAACGTGCTGTTTTGCTAAAATAAGCATTTTCAAGTATCAGATCGCTTGAAATCCGTCTAAATAGAAGTAATATTAATTAAAACGAATAATAAAAAATTCGTCGTTTTTATGTTGTTTCTGCATGCTTAAAACGTATGGATTAAAGCTCAAACGTGCTACTTTTGCTAAAATAATCATTTTCAAGCATTTTACATCGTTGAAATCGTTCAAATAGACGCACATTACAAAAACGAATAATAAAAATCTGTCGTTTTTATAGCTGTTTTTACGCGTTAAAACGCAGATTAGCCTCAAAACGCGCTGTTTTGCTAAACAAGCATTTTCTCAAGACGATCGCTTGAAATCGTTCCAAATAGCAATATTAATAAAAACGAATAATAAAAAATTCGTCGTTTTATGCAGTTTTACGCTAAAACGCAGATTAAAGCCTCAAACGTGCTGTTTTGCTAAAATAATCATTTTCAAGCATTTTAGATCGCTGAATCGTTGAAATAGACGCACATTAATAAAAACGAATAATAAAATTTCGCCGTTTTGTATGCTGTTTTACGCGTTAAAACGCAGATTAAAGCTCAAAACGTGCTGTTTTGCTAAACAAGTATTTTCAAGCATTTAACGTTGAAATCGTTCAAATAGAAATATTACGCGAATAATGCGTACCTGTCGTTTTTATCTTTGTTTACGCGTTAAAACGCAGATTAAAGCTCAAAACGTGCTGTTTTGCTAAAATAATCATTTTCAAGCATTTTAGATCGTTGAAATCGTTCAAATAGACGCTAATATTAATAAAAACGAATAATAAAAATTCGTCGTTTTTATGCTTGTTTTACGCGTTAAAACGCAGATTAAACTCAAACGTGCTGTTTTCTAAAAATAATCATTTTGAGCATTTTAATCGTTGAAATCGTTCAAAAGCAAATTAAAAAAAAAATAAAAAAAATTTTTTTTTGCTGTTTTACGCGTTAAAAAAGCAGATTAAAAAAAAGGGGGTGTTTTTAAAATAAATTTTCGCATTTTAGATCGTTGAATCGTTCAAATAGAAGCAATAAATTTTAAAAAAAAAATAATAAAAATTCGTCGTTTTTTCGTTTTACGCGTTAAAAAGCGAAAAAAACCTGTTTTTTTTAAATTTTCCAAATTTTAGATTTAAATGAAATAAAAAAATTTTAAAAAAAATTTTTTTTTATGCGTTTTCCGTTAAAACCAATTGCTAAAAAACCGGTTTTTCCCCAAAAAAACATTTTAAGCATTTTAATTAAAAAATTTTAAAAAGGAAATTTTTAAAAAGATTTAAAAAAAAGTCTTTTTTTTTTTTACCTTAAACGCGTTAAAACTCAAAACGGGTTTTTTAAAAAATATTTTTAAAATTTTGTCGGTTTTTTTTTTTAAAATTTTAAAAAATAACGAAAAAAATTTCTTTTTTTTTTTCTTTTGGTTAAACGGAATTGAAAAATTTTTTCAAAAAATCATTTTTAAATTTTTTAGTTAAACGCAAATGCCAAATTTCAAAATAAAAATTTTTTTTTTAGTGTTTTACGGAAAACCAATTTAAAACGGTTTTTAAAAAATTTTTTTTTCTTTTTTAGCGTTAAAAAATAAAAAATTTTTAAAATAAAAAAACCTTTTTCTTTTGGGTTAAAACGCAATTAAAATAAAAAACCTTTTTTAAAATTTCTTTTTTAGTTTTAACGTTAAACGTTAAATAACCTTTTTTAAAAAAGAATTTAAAAAAATTTGTCGTTTTTATCGGGGTTAAAAAGGGTTTGAAAAAATGCTGTTTTCTTTTAGCTTTTAAAAGATTTTTAAACTTCAAAAGGCTTTAAAAAAACTTTTTTGTCGTTTTATGTTTTTAGCTTAAAAAGAAAAAATAAAATTTTTTTTAAAAAAAAAATTTTAAAAAATTTTAACTTAAACGTTTAAAAATATTTAAAAAAATAATGAAAAAAAGTCTTTTTTTTTCTTTTTTTTAAAAAAGAATTAAATCCGTGCTGTTTTGCTAAAAAAGCATTTTAAGCTTTTAGTCGTTTCAAAAAAGCAATTTAAAAAAAAGAAAAAAAAATTTTAAAGCTTTTTTTAAAAACAATTTAAAAAACCCTGCTGTTTTGCTAAAAAATCATTTTTAACTTTTAATTTTTTCAAATAGACGAAATTTAAAAACGAATAATAAAAACCTTTTTAATTTTTTCGCGTTAAAAAGGGGTTAAAAATAAAACGCGTTTTGCTAAAAAAGCTTTTCAAAATTTTAAGATTTAAATCGTTAAAAGGGCAAATTAATAAAAAAAAAAAAAATTTTTTTTATTTTTGGTTAAAAAACAAAAAAAACCCAAATTTTTTGCTTTCTTTTAAAAAATTTTTAACTTAAATCGTTAAATGGCCAATAAAAAAAAAATAAAAAAAAATTTTTTTTTTTTTTTGGTTAAAAAAAAAAAAAAAACCGGGTTTTTTAAAATAAAATTTTAAATTTTTCCCCGTCCAAAAAGAAAAAAAACAAAAAAAAAAAATTTTTTTTTTTTTTTTGGGGAAAAAAAAAAAAAGGCCCTTTTTTTTTTTTAAAAAAAATTTTAACATTTTTTAAAAAAGAAATTTAAAAAAATTTTAAAAAAAAAAAAAAAAAATGCCCTTTTACCCCTTTTTGCTTAAAACGGTTAAAGTCAAAAAAGGGGTTTTTTAAAAAATATTTTAAATTTTGGTTTAAAACGTTTAGCGTTTTTAAAAAACGAAAATAAAAATCCTTTTTTTGTTTTTTAAAAAAGCAATTAAAAACTAAAAAGGTGTTTTTTAAAAAAGGGGATTTTAAAAAATTTTTTCGTGAAAACGTTAAAAGAAGCAAATTAAAAAAAAAAAAAAACGTTTTTATTTGGGTTTTTTTAAAAAGATTAAAACTCAAAAAAGGGGTTTTTTAAAAAACATTTTAAATTTTGTCGTTAAAACGAAAAAACGCAAATTAATAAAACGTTAAAATTTGGTTTTTTTGGTTTTTTCCCTTAAAACGCAATTAAAACCAAAATTTTTCAAAAAAAATTTTTTTTTAGTGTTAAACCCTTAAAAAAGGAAAATTAAAAAAACGAATTAAAAATTTGCTTTTAGGTTTTTTCCCTTAAAAACGCGTTAAATTTAAAAAAGGTTTTAAAAAAAAGCTTTTGCTTTTTGCGTTAAAACGTTAAAAAAATTTTAAAAAAAAAAATAAAAAAGCTTTTTAGTTTTTTACCCTTAAAAACCCAAATTAAATAAAAACCGTTTTTTAAAAAAACTTTTAAGCTTTTAGCGTTAAACGTTAAAAAAAAATTTTTAAAAAAAAAAAAAAATTTTTTCCTTTTATTTGGGTTTTTTCCCTTAAAACGAATTAAAATAAAAAACCCGTTTTTTTTAAACCCTTAATTTTTAAAAGGCCAAAAAAGGGTTTAAAAAAAAAAAATTAAAAATTTTTTTTGTTTTACGTTAAAAAAACGAAAAAATTTTGCTGTTTTTTTAAAAAAATTTTTAACTTTTTTTTCTTAAATCTTCAAAAGGAAATTTTTAAAAAAACGTAAAAAAATTTTTTTTATTTGGTTTTTGCGTTAAAAACGTTAAAACTAAAAAGGGGTTTTGCTAAAATAACATTTTTTTTCTTGAAATGTTAAATGGAATTTAAAAAAACGAATAATAAAAACCCTTTTTTTTTTTGTTTTACGGAAAAAAAATTAAAACTAAAAACGGCGTTTTGCTAAAATAAATTTTAAGCATTTAGTCGTTGAAATCGTTCAAAAAAGGGAAATTAATAAAAAAGAATAATAAAAAATTTCCCTTTTTTGTTTTTTTTTGGGGGGTTTAAAAAAAACGGGGTTTTTAAAATAAATTTTTTTGATTTTTAATCGTTTTTAAAAAAAATAAAAAAAAATAAAAAACCCTTTTTTGTTTTACGCCAAAAAGGAAAAAAAAAATTTTTTTAAAAAAAAACATTTTAAGTTTTAATCGTTGAAATTTAAATAGAGCAATATTAAAAAAAACAATAAAAAATTTTTTTTTTTTGGGTTTTTTTTTAAAAGGTTTTTTTAAAAATTTTAAATGCTTGTTTTTTTTAATAAGCATTTTAAAAAAATTAAAAATTTTTAGCTTTTAATAAAAGAAAATAAAAACTCTTTTTCTGTTTTTGCTTAAAAAAGATTAAAACCCAAAAAGTGGTTTTTCAAAAAACATTTTTTTAACGGAAATTTAAAAAAAGGGGTTTTTTTTAAAAAAAAAATAATAAAACTTTTTTTTGTTTTAAATTAAAAGCAATTGTAAAACGTCGCAAAATAAATTTTAAATTTTGTTTTTGTCGTTAAAAAAGCAAATTAAAAAAAAAAAATTTTAAAAAAAGCTTTTAACTTTTAGCGTTTAAAAGGTTAAAAAAAAGGGGTTTTAAAAAATTTTTAAATTTTTGTTTAAAACGTTAAATAAAGAAATCAAAAAAAAAAAAAAAAAAAAAAAAAAAAAAAAAAAAAAAAAAAAAAAAAAAAAAAAAAAAAAAAAAAAAAAAAAAAAAAAAAAAAAAAAAAAAAAAAAAAAAAAAAAAAAAAAAAAAAAAAAAAAAAAAAAAAAAAAAAAAAAAAAAAAAAAAAAAAAAAAAAAAAAAAAAAAAAAAAAAAAAAAAAAAAAAAAAAAAAAAAAAAAAAAAAAAAAAAAAAAAAAAAAAAAAAAAAAAAAAAAAAAAAAAAAAAAAAAAAAAAAAAAAAAAAAAAAAAAAAAAAAAAAAAAAAAAAAAAAAAAAAAAAAAAAAAAAAAAAAAAAAAAAAAAAAAAAAAAAAAAAAAAAAAAAAAAAAAAAAAAAAAAAAAAAAAAAAAAAAAAAAAAAAAAAAAAAAAAAAAAAAAAAAAAAAAAAAAAAAAAAAAAAAAAAAAAAAAAAAAAAAAAAAAAAAAAAAAAAAAAAAAAAAAAAAAAAAAAAAAAAAAAAAAAAAAAAAAAAAAAAAAAAAAAAAAATTTTTTTAAAAAAATTTTTTTTTTTTGTCGTTTTTTCCCTTAAAAAAAAGGGCTAAAAGGGTTTTAAAAAAGCTTTTGCTTTTGGTTAAAACGTTAAATAAAGGGTTTAAAAAACAATTAAAAAAAAAAACGTTTTTATGTGTTTTTCGCTTAAAAAGATTAAAATAAAATCTGTTTTTTTCTTTAGTTTTAGTGTTAAAGTTTAAAAGTTTTAATAAAAAATAAAAAATTTTTCGTTTTATGTTTTAAGGTTAAAAAAAAAAGCCAAAAAAAGTCGTTTTGTTAAGCTTTTAAGCATTTTTAACTTAAACGTTCTGGAAAATTAAAAAAAAAATTAAAAATTTGTCTTTTATGCGTTTTTTTAAAAAGGGGTTAAATAAAATCTGTTTTAAATTATTTTAAGCATTTTTAAGTTAAACGTTAAAAAAAAGTTTAAAAAAAGTAAAAAATTGTCGTTTTATGTTTTTACCTTAAAAAAGGGTTTAAAAAAAGGTTTTTTTTGCTAAAATAAAATTTTAAAACTTTTAATTTAAATTTCAAATAAAACATTTAATAAAAAAGTAAAAAAAAAAATTTCCCTTTTAAAATTTTTCGGTTAAAAGGTTAAAACTAAAACGGGGTTTTGCTAAAAAACTTTTCAAAAACATTTTAGATTTAAATCGTTAAATAAGAAATTTTTTAAAAAAAAATAAAATTTTTGTTTTTGTGTTTTTCGCTTAAAAGAAAAAGCCAAAACCGTTTTTGTAAAAAAATTTTTTAAACAAATGTTTAAACTTAAAAAAAAAAATTTAAAAAAAAAAATTAAAAATTGCGTTTTTAAAAAAGTTTTGCGTTAAAAAAAGCAGTTTTTAAATCAAAACGGCCCTTTTACTAAAATAATCATTTTCAAGCATTTTAGATCGTGAAATCGTTCAAATAGAAGCAATATTAAAAAACGAATAATAAAGAATTCGTCGTTTTATGCTGTTTTACGCGTTAAAACGCAGATTAAAGCTCAAAACGTGCTGTTTTGCTAAAATAATCATTTTCAAGCATTTTAGATCGTTGAAATCGTTCAAATAGACGCATATTAATAAAACGAATAATAAAAATTTCGTCGTTTTATGCTGTTTTACGAATAATTACGCGTTAAAACGCAGATGAAAGCTCAAACGTGCTGTTTTGCTAAAATAAGCATTTTCAAGCATTTTAGATCGTTGAAATCGTTCAAATAGAAGCAATATTAATAAAAACGAATAATAAAAATTCGTCGTTTTTATGCTGTTTTACGCGTTAAAACGCAGATTAAAGCTCAAAACGTGCTGTTTTGCTAAAATAATCATTTTCAAGCATTTTAGATTGTTGAAATCGTTCAAATAGACGCAATATTAAAAAAACGAATAATAAAAAATTCGTCGTTTTATGCTGTTTTACGCGTTAAAAACGCAGATTAAAGCTCAAAACGAGCTGTTTTGCTAAAAATAAGCATTTTCAAGCATTTTAGATCGCTGAAATCGTTCAAATAGAAGCAGTATTAATAAAACGAATAATAAAAATTCGTCGTTTTATGCTGTTTTACGCGTTAAAACGCAGATTAAAGCTCAAAACGTGCTGTTTTGCTAAAATAATCATTTTCAAGCATTTTAGATCGTTGAAATCGTTCAAATAGACGCAATATTAAAAAAAACGAATAATAAAAATTTCTGTCGTTTTTATGCTGTTTTACGCGTTAAAACGCACATTAAAGCTCAAAACGGGTGTTTTTAAAATAATCATTTTCAAGCATTTTAGATCGTTGAAATGTTCAAATAGGCCCAAAATAAAAAACGAATAATAAAGAAAACGTCGTTTTTGCTGTTTTACCCTTAAAACGCAGATTAAAGCTCAAAAAGGTGTTTTGCTAAAATAACATTTTCGCATTTTAGATCGTGGGAAAACGTTCTAGACGAATTAATAAAAAAAGAATAATAAAAAATTTCGTCGTTTTATGCCGTTTTAATAATTACGCGAAAACGCAGAGAAAGCCAAAAAGGCGTTTTTAAAAAAGCATTTTCGCATTTTTGATCGTTGAAAGTTCAAATAGACGCAATATTAATAAAACGAATAATAAAAATTTGCGTTTTATGTTTTTTTAGTTAAAAAAGCAGATTAAAGCTCAAAACGCGCTGTTTTCAAAATAAGCATTTTCGCATTTTAACGGAAATGTTCAAATAGAAGCAATATTAATAAAAACGAATAAAAAGAATTTGTCGTTTTATGCTGTTTTTCGCGTTAAAAAGGATTAAAGCCCGTTTTGCTAAAATAATCATTTTGAGTTAGATCGTTGAAATGTTCAAATAGACGCAATATTAATAAAAACGAATAATAAAATTTCGCGTTTTATGCTGTTTTTCGAATAATTACGCGTTAAAAAGCAGATTAAAACCAAAACGGGGTTTTTAAAATAAGCATTTTCGCATTTTTGATCGTTGAAATCGTTCAAATAGAAGCAATTAATAAAAAAAGAATAATAAAAATTTGTCGTTTTATGTGTTTTACGCGTTAAAACGAGTTTAAAGGTCAAACCCGTTTTGCTAAAAAAATCATTTTCAAGCATTTTGATCGTTTAAATCGTTGAAATAGACGAATATTAATAAAAAAGAAAAAAAAAAATTTCGTCGTTTTCGTTGTTTTACGCGTTAAACGAGATTAAAGCTCAAAACGGGTGTTTTTGTAAAGTAAGATTTTCAAGCATTTTAGATCGTTGAAATCGTTCAAATAGAAGAAATTAAAAAAAACGAATAATAAAAAAAACGGGCGTTTTAAATGTTTTAAAACCAGATTAAAAACTCAAAAAAGTGCTGTTTTGCTAAAATAATCATTTTTAAGATTTTAGATCGTTGAAATCGTTCAAATAGCGGGAAATATTAATAAAAAAGAAAAAAACCGTTTTATGTTTTTTAACGCGTTAAACGCAGATTAAAAACTCAAAAAGTGCCTTTTTGCTAAAATAAGCATTTTCGCATTTAGATCAAAGTTTTAAAAAAAACTTTTTTTTAAAAAAAAAAGAATAAAAACGTTTTTTTTTTATGCTGTTTTACGCGTTAAAACCGATTAAAGCTCAAAACGGCTGTTTTGCTAAAAAATTTTAAAATTTAAACT